>NC_066622.1:78294638-78594638 GCF_025201925.1 Gopherus flavomarginatus | reverse complement strand
AATTTGTTCTCAGATTCGTTCCAATCCCTGCCATTTAACTGGCACATAACTGACTTATTGATGCTTTCGGTATGTTTATCAGATTGCGGGTTACATATTCTTGGTCAGTTGTCCTATTTTCATGCTGCATGGCTACTCTGGATAACAAATACGCCATTGTCATAACATTTTTCCCAGATCTGGACCTTAGCGTCCAAAATATGGGTGTTAGCATGAAAACCTCCAAGCTTAGTTACCAGCTTGGACCTGGTAAAGCTGCCACCAGCCAGGAATCTATACAGTGCCTGGCACACTGTGGTCTCCCCAAAACCTTCCCTGGGGGACCCCCAGACTCAGATTCCTTGAGTGTCACAACAAAGGGGAATAAACCATTTCCCTTCCCCCCTCCGGGTGTTCCCTCTCTGGATTCCTGGAGAGATATACAGAAGCAAGCTCCGTGAATCTAAACAGAGGGACTCCACCCTCCCTGTTTCCAGTCCTGGAAACACAAGTACTTCCCCCCTCACCCAGAGGGTATGCAAAGTTAGGTTAGTAAATCTAACACAAAGAGATTTTTCCCCCTGACTTCTTCCTCCCACCAATTCCCTGGTGAGCTGCAGACTCAATTCCCTGGAGTCCCCACTAAAGAAAAACTCCAACAGGTCTTAAAAAGAAAGCTTTATATAAAAAGAAAGAAAAGGACATAAAAATGGTCTCTCTGTATTAAGGTGACAAATACAGGGTCAATCGCTTAAAAGAAAAATGAATAAACAGCCTTATTCAAAAAGAATACAATTCAAAACATTCTAGCAACTACACACATGTAAATACAAAAAGAAAACAATATAAACCTTATTGTCTTACTATTTTTGTACTTACAACTTGGAAACAGAAGATTAGAAAGCCAGGAGACATAGATCACTCTCAGAGCCGAGAGGGTCAGACTCAAGACAAAGAACAAAGAACTCACACACAAACTTCCCTCCACCCAGATTTGAAAAAGTCTTGTTTCCTAATTGGTCCTCTGGTCAGGTGTTTCAGGTTACTCCTTTCCAGGTGAAAGAGACATTAACCCTTAGCTATCTGTTTATGACAGCCATGTACATTTCAATCCCTTTCCTGTAGTGTGCATCTAAATTGTAGCTTTACAGTTTCAGCAGCATGTGATAAAGGCATGTTGGGGCAGCCATCAGCGACTTTTTCTTTTTAATACTCTTTCCTGGTTTATGGAGACTTTCTACTCCGTGGATGTTCTGCCCCCAAACACACTGGTTGAATTTTTCATATGTGAACATTATTGCAAAACATTCCTTTTCAATCTGGGGGTATCTTTGTTCTGCTGGTCATGGTGACCTTGACACGAAACCTACTGGCTGCCCATTTTGTAGGAGTGATGCCACAGGTCCTGTCTCACTGCCATTATGTTGTATGGTGGCCTCTTTGTTCACGTTTTAGTATTTCAGGATGAGATAGCTGGTCACCAGCAGCTTCGTATGTGTGATGGCTGCATTGTATTGAGGTAACTGTGTATGTTACCTGCCATGAGGACAGGGGACTGGACTCGATGACCTCTCGAGGTCCCTTCCAGTCCTAGAGTCTATGAGTCTATGTTGCATCTTTGTCATGTAGTTGCCTCAGGGGTTTGCACACATCCAAACAGCTTAGAAGCTTACAAATCCTAATAGTCTCTGAACAGAATTCATCTCCTTGTGGGGGTATCTTCTGCATTTGTACCTGAAATTTCACATGTAGTTTGAAATTTACATTCTTCTAGCATATTATGATTGTGCCACTGTATAAATTTCATTTGGCTTTGCCAGGTTGCAATTTCACTTTCTTCTTTGGCATAATGCTGAGGAAGCCTTTGTAAACTTAGTACATTCACTGATGCCCTGCTGTTTATTTGGCATACAATTTCCTGTTTGTGTGCTGCTGGCTTCTCTTTGCATCTGTTGGTAATTTGAACTTTACAAGCCATTTAATTTTGCACTGCACTGATGTCAGATACATGCAAAATCTCATCCTCCAAGTCAATGCTTGCTTCCTTGATACAATGCATTTTCTTCTTTGCTTTTCTTGTCAGCAAGCTTTGGCATAATAATTTCTCTTGCCACAACTATTGCACATGACCCCAAATGCATCTTCACATTTCTCCACAGTACTCATAGGGCTTTCTTTGCATTTTGTTAGTCTCCTCTGCTTTTATTTATACATTTGCTTTTGCACAAATTGTAGTGTAGTCTTGTGTTTTCACATGTTACTTATGTCACTTGGTGAAATATCTGTGTATCTACTCCACTTATTCTCTGTATCTGGATATGATCTTGTTCACTAATTTTGTGTTATGCTTCATGACATACAACAGAGAAGTTAGATGAAAACAAAATATTCTTGATAGAAGATTGCAGTTAACACTACTTTATTTCAGAATGATAACTCAGAAGAACCCCAAACCAGAGAGACACAAAGCAGGCTACTCCTTAAAGCAGAAACACACAATTTGCCCCATCTTGTTTAGGCTGCTGCCTGCACACTTAACCTCATTGTACACTTCCCTATAGAGCCCTCCATCCTGCAAACAGACCCAGGAAACTCCCTACCCCTAATCTTAAAGTGAGAGCATGGACTGTGAGTAACACAGTCCTCAGTAGACCTCACTTTGCACATCTATATCTCTTGGTAGAATTAGAGGGGGCTCTTGAAGCATTCTCATTCCAGCTCCTGCATCTTTCATCCTTAGTACTAACCACAAATTAGTTCATCTTTTAAGATAATTGCGTGAGTCTGTCAGTGTTGCCAACTCTCATGATTTTGTGATAAGTCTCATGATAATTATTGTTTTCCTTAAAGCCCCAGCTCCTGGAGTCAAGTGGATGTGAGATGATTTCAGCCTTCATTATTAAAGAAAAAGTAAGCCTTGTGGCTGTGGAGAAAGCTTCAAAATTTAACCCCAATGCACCCTAAAGGCTCAAAGAGCAGAAGGCAAATAAAAACACCAAATCTATTATTTTTACATAATCTCATTATTTTAAAACCAATCTCATGATTTTTGGTGAGCCTGACTCATGATTTTTTAATATTTGGAAATGGCAATACTGCCCATATTGCAGTTTGGCAATATATTGATCTATTGTGTCTCCAGATTCTTGATTAGCCTTGTTGAAAAGACATCTTTCATACATGACTTTTTTGAGGGGAAGGGGAGGTTGAAAATGTTTTTGGAGCAATTCTAGAATTTTACCTGGATCCTACTGGTGTGCTGCTGACATATCCAGATACTGTTGGAGCACGTGGCAGCCTTTGCCCACCACAACTGATAGCGTGGTATTCACTGCTGGAGCGTCTCTTACTGGCCACGTCTGGGGATTTGCTCTACCAGGCTGTCATCCCCTCCCGCAGTTGCACTCCATCACTCTCTCTGTGTCTCGCTTTCTTGGGATGCAGCTGCTGTCACTTTGTGGTTTGGCTTTCCAGCCAGGTCACTGTAATTTCCCCTTCCATGGCAGGGGGCTGGGGGTTGCATTCTCTCAGTCTCTCACAACCCACTGCCCCAGGCAGGCTTCTCTTTCACTGCCCCTTAACAGTGCCACTTCTCCAGTGGCTGGCAAGGGAACCCAGGCCCACCCTCTGTACTGGGTTCTAGTCCAGGGATCCTACAACAAGCAGTCAAGGTCTGCACAGTCCTGAACCTTACTGTTGTATCCCCAGGCTGTTTCCTACCTTCCCTTCCCTCACCCTGAGAGTGACTGCAACCTCACTCTCTGCAGCCCCTCAGCTGCTGTCAGCCACTGGTTTTATGCAGGCCCCTCCTGTTTCTGTCCAGCTGAGCCCAACCTCTAATTAGTCCTTGCTCCCTGGATCCTCCTCCAGGTGCAGCCTAGGCATTTAATTGGCCCACCTGGCCACCTTAACCACTTCTAGCCTTGCGTGGGATGGATACCTCATCACACATGGCCACCCTTATTTTGTTTTCCTTTTTATCCCACCTTATTAAAATTGTATAGTTTTCCCACTGTGATCTAAAGAATGTCCAGTTGCTGCATTGGCACAGGAATCTAATATGTTGCCATTATTATTGGTTGTGTGTGTGAAAGAGAGAGAGAGACACACTTAGTTTCTGGTTTCAGATATCTACAAGAGCCAACTCATTGCTGACACTATGCTCTCTGTGAAAGCATAAAAAGAGATGCCAGCATAAAAAGAGAGGGCCAAGACAATGCAATAGTCATACTACATTGCTTCCTCTACACTTACTGTCTGTTCTCAGCATGCGTAAGAATGTAAAAACAGCCATATTGGGTCAGATCGATAGTCCTTCTAGCCCAGTTTCCTGTCTCCTGACAGTGACCAATGCCAGGTGTTTCAGAGGGACAGAAAAGAACAGGGCAATTACTAAGTGATCCATCCCCTGTCATCCACTCCCAGGATCTGGCATTTAGAGGCTAGGGACACCAAGAGCATGGGTTGTATCCTTGACCATCTTGGCTAATACCCATTGATGGACCTAGCCTCCATGAACTCATCTAATTCTTTTTTTAACCCCCTTGTAGTTTTGGCCTTCACAACATCCCCTGGCAATGAGTTCCACAGGTTGACTGTGTGTTCTGTGAAGAAGCTTTGTTTGTTTTAAACCTGCTTCCTATTAATTTCATTGGATGACCCCTGGTTCTCGTGTTATGTGAAGGAGTAAATAACACTTCCTTATTCACTTTCTTCACATCAGTAAATGATTTTATAGACTTCTAGCATATCCTTGCTTAGTCATTTCTTTTCGATTCTGAAAAGTCCCAGTCTTTTTAATCTCTCCTCTTATGGAAACAGTTTCCAATTATATCTTTTCTGAGATGGGACAACCAGAACTGCACACAATATTCAAGGCTTACCATAGATTTATATAATGGCATTATGATATTTACTGTCTTATTATCAATTCTGTTCCTAACACTGTTAGCTTTTTTGACAGATGCTGCACATAGAGAATTCTATTTTCAGAACATGCTCAGTTCCTACACATGCCCTACACAGTTGGCAATATATCATACTATCACACCCTTTATTGGGAAGCTCTCTATTGTCACAGCAGCTACTCCTGCAAAAAGCAGACTCCCTGAAATTTAAATTTATAGGACATAGAAAACACATGACACTTACATAAGGAATGCAACAGTGGATCAGACCACTGACCATATAGTTAAGTACCTGTCACCAACAGTAGCTACTACCAAACGCTTCAGAGAAAAGTGCATGAAAACACAACGTGGGCTTTTACGAGATCAACAGCCCCCACCACACACCTTTCAAGATCCATGGGTCCTATCACATGCCTATCACAACATGTGGTGTATTTCATTCAGTGCATTAAATGCCTCAATAACAACTATGTAGGTGAAACCAGACAGACAATCTCTGTACTCTCCAATGAACTCAACAGGAAAATAATAAAAGTAAAAAACACCACATCATCAATTGGTGAACACTTTTCACAAAGTAATCCCTCTATATATGACCTCTCAGTCCTCATCCTCAAAGGAAACCTGCACAACACTTTACAAGGACAGCCTGGAAGCTTACATTCATAACTTTGCTAGACACTAAAAATGATGGTCTTTGGCAATGTCTACACTACAAAATTATGCTGACCTAATTTACGTCAGCATACAGCCACTGCAGTTATTAAATCACTTGTGAGAGCACATGTTTGGCTCCTTGCTCCTGGTGATGATGCACATCACTGAAATATCTGTATCAATGTATTGTCAGTGTGGGACTTTGTGAGACAGTCCTGAAAGCCAGTAACAGTTGACATAAGAAACATAGCACCTACACTGACACTGCATCAACATAATTACATTGACCCTGCCTCTAAGCCACTCAGAGAGGTGGTGTTACTAATTTGGTATAGAGAGGCACTTACATTGACAGGAGTCAAATTTAAGTGGAGACACTTCCACAGCTAGGTTGATACAAGGCAGCTTACATTGACCTAACCGTGTAGTGTAGACCAGGTCTTAATAAAGACATTGCATTTATGGCTTATTACAACAATCTGTAACCCACTAGCACCCTTTTTCATCCCATGACTACAGAGATTTTAATGGGCCAATTCACTTTGAATGGTCCCTTATAACAGTGGCTCTCAACATTTCCAGACTACTGTACCTCTTTCAGTCTGATTTGTCTTACATACCCCAAGTTTCACCTCACTTAAAAACTACTTGCTTACAAAATCAGACATTAAAAATACAAAAGTGTCACCCCATACTATTACTAAATGCTTGCTTTCTCATTTTGGCTGTATGAAATTTGCACGGACTTCACTAGTGCTTTTTATGTAGTCTGTTGTAACACTATGCAAATATTTAGCTGGGTTGATGTGTCCCCTGGAAGACCTCTGAGTACCCCTGGTTGAGAACCACTGCCTTAGAAAATGTGCTATTTGTGCTAAACTATCTGTTTGATCTTGTATTTAGCTGTGACACTCTGAATACCTTTCCCAGACCTGAAGAAGAGTTCTGGGTAGCTGGAACTCTTCTCTCTCACCAACAGAAGCTGATCCAATAAAATATTATCTCACCCACCTTGCCTCTCTGGCCCCAGAGAACAGCTCCAGCAGTAAAAGGTTGGCTTATTCTCTGAAGTTTAAGGGTTTACATCTCCTCCAAAAACCAACTTTATTCTTATATTTACTACTGTTCTTCCAACATTTACTATTATAACTCAATCTCACTATCCCTATAAACAACAAACCTCTCTGTGCTTTCATTTCCCCTCTCACACATTGTCTTGTCTGTTTAGTTTGTATGCTCTTTGGGGTCAGAGTCAGGTCTGAGTGTGAACAGTGCCTACCACAGTGGGGTGGGAGTGGAGTGTCTGATCTCAGTTGGTGCCTCTAAGCCAGTGATTCTTAACCAGGGTTACACCAGATCTTCCACGGGGTACATCAACTCATCTAGATATTTGCTTAGTTTAACAGGTTACATTAAAAGCACTAGACAAACTAAAATTCCATACAGACAATGACTTGTTCATACCGCTCTATATAAACTATATACTGAAATGTAGAGTACAATATTTATATGCCAAATGATTTATTTTATAATATGGCAAAAATGAGAAAATAAGAAATTTTTTCAGTACTAGTGTGCTGTGACACTTTTGTATTTGTATGTCTGATTTTGTAAGTAAGTAGTTTTTAAGTGAGGTGAAACTTGTGTTACACAAGACAAATCAGACTCCTGAAAGGGGTACAGTAGTCTGGAAAGGTTGAGAGTCACTGCTCTAAGCACTATTGTAATTTCAATAAATAGTAACCCTGGAACGTGGACAGCACTAGTGTAAGCATCCTCCCACTGTCTGATCTATTTGCCTCAACCCTCTTCTAAGGCTGACAAAGTTGTTCAGTCTTCAGTCCTATGCAGTTTTTATCCTCTCTACTCAGACTGCCAAAAAGTTGCAGTTGCGGTGTGATCCAGACAAATCTTTCCCTTCCAGTGATGTTTTCTAGAAGAAATTCATTTCAGATGAGAAAACTATTTCCATATTTAATGTTGTCATTCTCATTAACTCAAACAGCTACTTTTTTTACAATATTTTGCTATTGTTTTCTACAGGAGGAAGGGAGTCTATTCTTCATAAAGAAGAGCCTGAGAGAGCAATTGAAGTTATATTTGAAAACACTCAGGAAAAGGTGTTTATATTAATCTAAAAGAAAGGGAAAATTCACACCATGCCCACTTCATTTATAATAGCAGCTTCCTCATTTCATTGACATATTCCCTTATTTACATTACAGGCTGTTCTTGAAATGACAAGAGAACTTTACAGGCTTGCTAAAGGCTTGTTTCTAATAGAGCTGGTCTACAGGGATTTTCAGCTTTAACTGCACTTTGTGCATTTTCCTATGCCATTGCCTCAAACCACAAGAACTTTCTATGTAGTTTTGGATTTGTTTGCACATATAAACACTTTGCCTTGATTTGGGCCAGCAAAGGGTTTTTAAACATTGACTGTTGTTGTTGCTAAGACACAGGTCCTTTGAATGTGATAAAAAAAAGAGAGAAATGCTTGAACATCTGGTTATCTTCCATAGCTGTCTCCAATGACTATGAAAAGGAGATAAATAATTTTGGAGATGGATCCTGGCAACGTTGCAATAGATTTAGCAATTTCCTTTCTATCTAATTTTCCAGTCCCCACCTCCACATTTAACTCTCTGTATGCTCAAAGTATTCTGCATGCTTATTGCAGCCCTACAGACTGCTATAAAAATACCACACTATTCTACAGCTTGTAAATGTTAATAGCATTTTGCATATTACTATAGAATACCATGGGGGGGGAGTGTTTTTGTTTGGCTGGTTGGTTTGCTTTGTTTTTGGGGCGGGGAGCATTTAAAGGATAAAGAATAAAGTGGCCATAAAATCATAGTTTCTATGCATCTACTTCCACCCAGGAACTACACAAAACAATAGGAAATGTAAATACAGAGAAAAGCTGCTGAGATGCAAATAAGCACATCTGAACCACTGCAAAAGCCTCCCATACCCAAGAGATCATACAGAAAACAGGCAAAGGCCATGATCAAGAAATAGGAAGAGAGAAGAGGTGGGGACAGGGAGGGGCACATTCTAGGCAACATAATCCACCTCTCTGCAGATTAACATCCAGATACAAATAGCAGGTTAGTTAAATTCTATTTCAAAATGCACAGATGTAATGCTACACATACACCCAGAGTAATAGCAGTAGCTTCAGAGTTACTCCAGATTTACCCCTAATGTAAAAGAGAACAGAACCTGGTCCATTTTGTTTTTCCTTCCTTTTGAAACCCTTCTACAACTCTGCAGATAAGAACTGGTTTTGTTTAAATACTGTCTTGTTTTACCACCACGACCCAGTCTGTTCCTCAAGCGAAGCCATGGTTTTGTGACACTCCCATCTGACCAGCTTAGAGTAAACATGTTTGACTTGTGTCCACATAACTGCTTTTTCCACAATACAATTAAGTGAGTCCACACTTACCACGTGACAGACTATCCCACATTTGCCTACTGTAGGGTATCTTGCTTCTCTGGCTACATCTATGCTATGATCTGGGGGTATGATGCCCAGCTCACATAGACACACTCAGGCTAGTTCTCATGAGTTTGTGCACTATAAATAATAGTGTGCCACGATAGCACAGGCACAGTGGCACACACTAGCAGCCCCCAGTACATATGCACAGAGTTTGGGTGGGTTTGTGCTCAAGGAAGCTAGAACGTTCCATCACTGTCTGTGCCTCCATGGCCACATTACTCTTTTTAGCATAGTAGCTCAGATAAGAGCTAGCACAAGTATGTCTATGCAAGCTAGGAATCAACCCCTAGTTCATAGAGTATATGTAGCCTCTGACACCTCCAGTGCTGCCCATGGTCAGACAGGATATTGGGCTTGATGGACCATGGGTCTGATTCAGTCTGGCAATTCCTAGGTTCCTAACTGTACTTGAATAATGGCTTTTGGCAAAATCTGAGCAGTTATAGAGGTCATGCACACTGGGGGAATGCACTCCAGGAAAGCTAAGAAGTAGAAAGGCAGCGTTTGAGAAGAGAAAGGAGGGCAGCTACACTGCCCAGAAAGTGATGAAGTGATTCCTGTGGCTTATCCTGTAATCACTAAGCCACTGGCGAGGCTGGAACTGTTAACTATTAGCCGCCACCCCATTACTGAGTACTAGCTATATTGTTTGTTTAGAGCACCAAGCACAAGAGCTGTACAGCAATTATAGAATGATTTTGCAATGAATATATTCATTGCAATTTTTCAATCTGTTCACAGATAGTGTCACCGAAAAATATGAGTTTTGACAAATTTGTTGTTTTCACTCAGCTATGATCTCCAGGGGCTTAATCCAACTCTTAAAGTAGTATTGAATAAAGTGAGAACTGGATTGGGACCCAGGCTGTGTATATCTGTCTTTTATTACATTACAATAATTCTTCTGTCTTATTCTGCACCTTCCTTCCAAGGATGTAGAAGCATTTTACAAATAGTCAATCAATCCTCACAATAACAACAGATTTTATAGATGAGGAAACTGAGGCACAAAGAGGTTAAGGGATTTGCCTGAGGTCACACAAGCAGTCTGTGGTAGAATATTTGTCTTTTTGCCTGGCCTATGCCTTAGTCAAAAGCCCACCCCTTTTGTATCATAGGTCTGGTAGAGGTAGAATTTAAAAATGTGTCTTTATAGAGGCTTGTGCTTAACCCAATCCATTAATAGCACAAATGGAATTCACCACATCATTGTCAGGATATAGCATAGCACTGTGAAATAGGGTTGCATTATAGTTACCAAGACCTCTTAACCAACAAGAGTATGGTCACAAAATATTACATCAGCCACAATAAAATATTTACTCTAAAATTAATAGCCTGTTCATCAGGTATGTACACTACAAAATGATCTGTCTATTTACAGTCACTGGGGTCTCAGGACAATTTGGACTTCAACTTCTGTATAGTCTACTTTCCATTTAATGACCATAATGATCACAATTCTAAATGAGAATAAGACAGAATGTTTGTTTATAATTCTTACCATGTACTAAGAGGTTTAACCTATATTGGCTGCCCGGGGGGGGAACTACAGTAACTGTGAGAATTCTGAGGACATCCCAGCCAAGTTTTATCTATTTGACCCTGTTAAAAATGGTAATTATGTTATTTTATAAGTGTGAATTATGTTATATCCCAGAATAGAGACCACAGTGCTGAAAATGTATGTTATAACTACTAACTGCAAAGAATTATGGTGAAGGATATTGTGACTGACCACACTATCTCCGGGCTCTCTGAAACACAAGATATCAGCAGAAGGTGATGGATCTTAACTGCATATCACCTGACTACTTTTATAAAACTTATCTCCGTTTTGGAATAATTTTGAGAAGGTTCTACGAGTAATTGTAACTGGGTTTAAAACCCTGACTTACAATTACTCAGACCTAGAACTTGCTGGGAAATTTCAGTGAAATGGTTTTTTTGGTGAGAAAATGCTGCTTTGTCAAAACTAAAGCTATCTGTGGGAAAATACTGGTTGCAACAAATTTCCCATTTCAAAAAATTATGAAAAAAAATCAAAAATTATCCAGCCTGTCTCAACATTTTCTAAATGAGAAAAAAAAAGCAAGCATTTTTTGGTTCCAAACAACTTTTTGTTTAAAATGCTTTAATTTATAGTAAAAGGTAATTTTAAGTAGAGAAAATAAAGGCTGAAAACAAAACATTTCAAAATTATTGAAATAATACATTTTGATTGGCTGATCCAATTTTTTTTTCCAATATTGCCTTCACAAAAATCTGAGATTTTGACTTTTCATCACAATTTAGGTTGGGAAATTTTTTCAGAATGTCAAAAATTTTCACAGGACAGGAAAAACATTTCCCACCCAGCTCTACTCACATCCTGCTGCTGACATGCTTCTCTTCTGGCCTTTCTACACGTAAGACAGACCAGCTTGGCCTCAGCTAGCTAAATACAGAGTTGTTATATAAAAGGCTGTAAAATCAGTGGTTCTCAAACTAGGGCTGCCGCTTATTCAGGAAAAGCCCCTGGCGGGCCGGGCCGGTTTGTTTACTTGCCACGTCCACAGGTCCAGCCAATCACGACTTTCACTGGCCGTGGTTCACTGCTCCAGGCCAATGGGGGCTGCAGAAAGCAGCGTGCTGGCCAAGCTACCTGCAGCCCCCATTGGCCTGGAGCGGCGAACAGTGGCCAGAGAGTCGTGATAGGCTGAACCTGCGGATGCAGCAGGTAAATAAACCAGCCAAACCCGCGTGGGGCTTTCCCTGAACAAGCGACGGCCCTAGTTTGAGAACTACTGGTGTAAGTCACACAACGGTAGCTTGTGGGGTGGTAGTCAGTTTACTTGGCCCTAAGAGAATCCAAGCTGGTGCAATCTGTATGCAAAACTGACTGGAAAATAGGTGTAAAACAGATGAGAATTTTAGATGTGGGTTATTGACTTCAATGTGATTTTGCTAAACTAAAAACTGCATGATCTGGTCCTTGTATCATAAAGTACAACAAACCAAAGACTTGTGCTTTGACATATATACAGTAAGTGAAAATTGTTACAGTAATTTTGAGCTCAGTAAACTTTTTGCTATCAAAAGGAGAAAGCTACTGTAGCTCCACAGCAATCATTATAATGAAGTCCAAGATCATCTATCAGCAAAACCCATTAAGCTTTATTTTTAGATACACAGAACTATGGTCAACTAGTGAAATATATTTCATTACATTAGTCAGGCTCTTTGGACCCAGTAAACAGATAAATTAGCTGATGACATTAAATAAGGTATTATATGGAGACTGTTCTTGCTGTGATGAATTTATAGCTAAGCCTAACAATGCTGATGTACTTACAAGTCTGTCAATAATGCTGGGCTAAGCCTTAATTTTAAGGGCTTCAGAGCTAATTATGAGCAAATTTTGAAACTATCTGTAGGTTTGACTACAAATTTGGCTGCTTCTTCATAGACTTTAACACCAGAAGATCTTTTAGCTTGATGTCCTGCATATCACAGGGCACAGAATTTCATCTAGTTTCTCCTGCACTGAGCTCAATTGTATTGTATTCCTGCAACTGCAGTATTTAAAGTTTAGATTCTCTAAACCACCAGAGTGTGCAGTATTGTACTGGAAATCTCCCAAGAATAGGCTTGTGTGGGAAAGCTCATTGAAAGAGGGAGAGGATTTGCCATCAAAAATATCAAGAAAATCTTGTTTCCATTCTGCATCAAAACTGTGAAGTTTTCCATCTAGCTCTCTACCATCCTGAGAGGTTTGGGGTTCTTCTTGCTGCTCTCTGAGCTAGAAATACCAAGAAAACAGATTTTCTCACAGGATTTGGGGTACAAGCTAGAAATGGAAAGACAGAAGTAGATTAAAAAACCAAAAGTAATTTTATAATATTCACATACCTTCTGAACCTCAAGGAGGCTCAGATCAACTTCAGTGTGAATTTTGGGTAGAAATTCAGCTTGGTTTCCTTTTTCTTGCCCAGTTTGCCAACCTCTATTTGTCAAGCAAGCAGGAGTACATAGTGGTTGGAGCATTTGTCTGGGTGTCCAGTCTCTTCCACTGACTTGCGGCAATGACTTGAATAAGTCAGTACATGTCTCTGTGCCTCAGTTGCCTCATATGTAAAATGAGGATGACAGTAACTTCCCTTCCTCAGGGGAGAGGCTTAATGGAAGCCCTTTGAGATAGCAAGATGATAGAATGTTGCTACAGAAAGATTCTGAGATGTAAATAAGTTCTCTAAAAGCAACCAAGCTAAGATCCATGCCTTCCACAAATACTCTGTGGTTTAGAGTCCTGAGAAAGTAAGTGAGAGTGAGAGCTCACTCACAAAATCCTTCCCCACAATTATTTGCAGTTAAGGTTGTTATGAATTCTCAGCACTGTGGACCTTATTCTGGGCCATTACCCACCATCAGGCTTTACATAGAACTCCCCACTGAGCTAAAGCAATGGTGCTGAAGGACTCTGCGGGGCACAGAACTGTAGTAGGGGACATGCCTACATAAACTACCATGCCACACCCATAAGGGGTATGATCTGTGGATTGGGGCATGGTTCAGTCCCCAGAACCACTAACACACATGCTGCTGACAGCAGCAAGCATTGGCAAGTGGATGGTGGGTGTGTGTGTTGGCTCTGGTTTGGGGGAAAGCACATCCCATCTGAAAGCACTGTGCACTGGGGCTACCTGTGAAATCCCACCCTAAGCAGCATTATCCCTGTGGCAGAGAATACACTGGGTTTGGACTTTGCCTCCAGTCATGATCCCAGCCACAGCAGGGGACAGGTTATAATATATTGCTTTCCAAAGCCAAAAACATTTTTTTTAAAGGATTACGGTTGGGTAAGTGTCACATTCCCCCTAAAAACATGGAAGTGAGTTATGGGACACCTCTTAAAACGTTCCCCAATGCCCATACGACACATTTTTCACCAAACATGACAGACTCTTCATCTTCACAAGGAACTTCCTTTGGCCTCCAGCAGATCAGGAAGCAAACATTAATTTCCCTCACAGAGTAACAATCTAATCACCACCTCAAAAAACTCCGCATTGACATATGTGCAAAGTTTATGTGCATGGCATACATTTGAAGTCATAATTAAGGTTGTGTGTCCAACTGAGAGAGAAGTTATTGAGACGTGTGTAACATTTTGACTCTACAACAGTCATTTCAGTCCCTCCTGCACCAGCACTCACAACCCACAGCCTCCAAACACTACAACTGCCAAGGCCCCGATCCCAGTGCCTGCTGCTTCTTCTCATTTCTCCCGTCTGAAAATGATGCCTCATCACGTCCACATTGAATCCACCAGAGGAATGCACTGTGTGCCTCTGCCCCAATTTCAGGATCACAATCTGCCTAGCCTTGGTGGAAAAGGTCCATGCTTCAGAAGTGCCAGCCACTACTACACATTGCTCACTAGCATTGCATGGCTGAGCAGAGTGAAAGCATTCACACCAAACTATCTTTAGACTGGTGGAAGGTGCACTTAGTTGGAAGTCAGGAGAGTTCCTTTAAATCTCACCTTTTCCACTCAATTGCTGTGTACATTTCTGTTCACTTAATACCTCCTTACTGAACAAGGCCTCATACCCTCACCTGGAGCCAGGCAAGTTACATTTCCCCATCTTACAAACAAGTAAGAGGTTGCATGCAGTCACTTGTGATGGAATGGAGACAGTGTATGACAAATCTCTGGGCTTGGCTATCCTGTCTGTAACCACTGCCATAGTCCTCAGACCACATTTCCTACACAGACAGGAAGAGGACCCAGGAGTCCTGATCCCCAACTTTCTATGGCTGTCTAGCAAATAGTGGTGTAATCCTTTGGTCAAGAGTGTGTTGCAAACCCCTTTAATATCTACTCCACATAAAAGATAACCTTTAGCTCAATTGGTGGAGGTCTAGGCTGTGGAACTGAATATCTAGGGTCCAAAGCCTGCTGACAGCCAGCATGGAGAATCCTTTTGGTCACACGTTTTATAGTTTTCTTTTTAATAACCTCTTACTTCATTCAATGAGAAAATAACCTTAAATAGGCATTATACTTAAAAACCATTATAATCTGCAACATGCGATAAAATCCACATGTTCCACATTTCATATAGTTTGCTTGTGTCACACACAGGCAGGTCTGGAGACTGAGAAACTTGATGGCTGTTGTGACATGGCATCCATCTCCTCTGAGAGCAACCTGGGGCTTTTATTCCACTGAAAACAATGTGAAACCTCTTAACTAAGGGCAGCCCCCGGCACATAGGAGCAATAGGAGCTAGCCTCCCCACAAGGGAAATATTGTAGGGGTTGATCTATGTTTCTGCCCCCGTGGGTCACTCCCTCTCCCTTGAATGCATGGACTGGAGGATGGAGGCAAGAGTGGGACCCAAAGGGACTAGAGTGGCTGCTGCAGTGGACTTCACACACACATACATCCATTCAAAACATACTTCCTAGCCTTTGCCTGCACACACTGTGAAAAAGTAGCCATCTTTACTGAAGGCATGAGAAGCCTCAATCCCATAGGGTAGCTTCAGCTCTGTTTGACATTTTGGGAAATGACAACCATTTGGAGGAAGGAAAAAATGTGAACACAATGAAAAAAGCAGAGGGAAAATCATAAATAACTTTGCTACATTGCGACCTAATTTCTTCATTTGTACATTCTTCACTAGTTGGCAATGAGTTTCAACTGCAAAATGTATGAATAACAATTTAGGCATTTGTTAGCAATAAAGCATTTTAAAAAAGGCAAGGCAGGCAAAAAAAAGGTCCCTTTTTTGTCACATCTAATATTTAATAGATACCTGAAATCAGACAAACTGCTGATGAATTTCAGGTAACTGTAAAGATGAACCAAACAGTCTAAAAACTATCTGAGTTGCAGGAGGTATAACTCAAATAAACTAAAAATACAGGGAAATGTTGAAACTGATTATTTTATTCTGCTCAAACTCTGTTTGACTGACGCACGTATTTATTTTGCTTACATGGAATTTAGTTTGCTGAAGGGGCGGGGGGATAACATTATGGGTATTTTTCCAAAGAGACCCATGTTTATTTAGGTTGGCAGCAGGAAAAGATGTTTTTAAAGCTACATCAATGCCCGCCACCTGCAGTAAGCTGCTTGTTTTGCAACAGAACAGTCCTAAATGCTGGATGAGAGCTGGAAAACTTAATTAAAACTCACTTCAAAACAAACGCATCCTGCAAGCATCTCAGGAAATCTGTAGGTTCATCATTAAATTCATTAGCAAGTCTATAAAAATCCAAAAACAAAAACAAAAAAATACATCTCAAATACGCACCAACACACACACAAAAGAACACCCCCAGTTATTCAAATTCTCTTGGACCTTGCTCACTGTGGCAAGGCCCCTGGAGTAAGGCAAACATGAACGACCATCTGTTAATTTTGTCTGCAAAGCAGTGACTTCCCCCTGATGAATCTTTGATAGCAGCCAAGGAATGGCAGTAACTGCTCTGGCAGAAACTGACAGCCAGCAGCCCTGGTCTCCATTCCTCTTTTCACTCATCCTGCATGTTAAATGGCTGCTTCAAACCCAGGAGTAACTCTTTACAGATTAAAATTGAATATCCCTTTTCTGTGCTCTCATTTAAATTACAGCAAACAAAGGCAAGTGTCAGGGAGCAAGTGAAGGGAAAATAAGAAAGAGAATATTGGAGAATGAGGAACCCCGGAGGGAGCATTCACAGTACCGAAGAGATACTCATTTTCTAGCACCATCTGTCAGGAGCCACTTGGAGCTTTTTCTTTCTTTCATTTTTTCTCTCTTTTCTTCTTGTTCCCCTCCCCCCAGTCCTTACCTTGTTTGTGGGAAACATCAGGAGGTAAAACCCTCTGGAACTAACAGAATTGTGGATTGGGTTTGCTTAAAGTGACACTTTATTTTAGGGCTTGATCCACCTCCCACTGAAGGCAATGGAAAGACTCCCATTGACTTCAGGAATCAGATCAGACCCTTCAACCTCCATTGTTCAACGTCAGCTTCTCTATTCGTGATTTGTGCTGCTTTCTTGAAATTCTTATTCTGGAGATGTGCTTGCTGACTCCAGACACCCAGGCCTCCGTCTGCCCACAAGGCCCAGATTGGACTGGCAATGAAATTACTGATTCCTCCTTGTCTGCCTGCTTGAAAAAATCCCACACACACTATCCGTCAGCAGCCTCGCAGCATTTTCGCCATGTCAGATTTCCAGGGAAGGTTGCCTTGTGAGCCATAAAACAACAATATTAACTTGAGATTCATCCTGAAAATTTGTGTTGGTGACACGGTACTTAAAGAAAAAAACAGAAAACATTGTTTCATACAAAAATGTGTATTAATGAATTATCTTAATATTTGGGTCTCAATCCTGCTCCCACTGACAAAAGTCATCTCTACTTTCAATGTTCAAAGTCAGACTCTTCCAGAACAGGATGTAAAACGGTACCTACAGACAAGTACATACATACCACAAACTATAGTAAGTGCATAGACATTGGCCTTCAAAGCTCTACTCACATGTTCACTTAAGAACAAGTAATTCTTTAAGTTGCAGGAAAAAATTATATTACACAAAGATCTTTATGGTAGAAGAGTAGTTTCTGGTTGGGTCCATTTTCACAATGATTATTCTAGACCAGTATAAATATATATTACAGCATTTCCTACAGCATGTGGCATGTAGGTATTAAGTGGTGAGGGGGAGGGTTATTCTAATCATGAATGCTTTCTGTGTTTAGTTTCTCTCTTGTGATTTCATTTTGTTTGATGGACAGACCCAAAAAATGACCTGTATGCTCTGTTTGTTGACAGTAGCAAGGGCCGTGCGGTCAACAGGATTCAAAACCACAGAACCCAGTATTGTCAGCTCTCAGAGTTCAGACCTCATGAGTCAGGCCACAAAATAAACAGATTGATTTAAATAATACATTTTAGGGTACTTTTTGTTACCTTCTAGTGCTGGAGCACCTTAGGGCTTATTTACACTTAAAATGCTACAGCAGCACAGCTGAGCCGCTATAGCGCTTCAGTGTAGACACTGCCTATACCAATGGGAGAGGTCCTCCTGTCGGCATAGGTAATCCACCTCCCTGAACAGTGGTAACTAGGTTGACAGAAGAATTCTTCCTTCGACCTAGCATGGGGACTTAGATTGACTTCACTACGCTGCTCAGAGGTGTGAATTTTTCACACCTTTGACCGATGTAGTTAAACCAGCTTAATTTTCTAGCGTAGACCAGGCCTTAGGCTTCCCATTTTCAAGCTTTTCTCCATACCATTAGGGTGAGAAAAAAAATATTTTAGATGGAAAGTTGAGATTCTTAGGCAGAAGTTCTAGCTCTTAGGATCAGGTTTTTAAGACAAACTTCAGGTATCAGAAGACTCATAATAAAGTTGTAACAGACAACACTGAGGATCCCACCTTCTTGAATCAAATCTGATCTTGAAGGGGCAAGAGGGAACCTCAGTCATTATGCTTTATAGAGATACCACTGTATTCATATCATGTAATCACCACATTCTCAGGTATTGTGGAGCTGTGGCCAATTGGTAATTCAATTCTCTGTTCTTTTCATAGGAGCTTTTTTTAAAAAGAAATTTTTTCCTCCGGTAGCATTATTATTATAGGCTATAATGACTCCTGTGTTGGAGCTAGTCAATCTATTTTGCCTTATCATTCAACACATATAGTCCATTGTTTGGTTCTGTTGATCCTAGCTATAAGCCTGCAGTAACCATCTACTTCTCCAGATCCTCTACATCAGTCTCCCCCCCAGGAGGAGTCCTTTGAGGAACAGGAGAAGAGGCTGGATAGCCATCTGTCTTGGATGGTTTAGACACCACAGATTCTGCATCTTGGCAGGGGAGTTGACTAGATGACCCTTACAGTCGCTCCTAACCCTATGGTTCTAACGCTTCCCGGCTTTCTCTGGATATTTAAATTCAATCCAAGGGCAGTCCTCAGAGTATGTGCTTTTCCTGCATCACTGAGCTAGGAGCTCTGGTGTCTAAGGCTGCAAGTTTATCAGTCCAATAATTAGATCCTGCCCTCCGATGTGCCACCTTGCCCAGCCCCACACAAGCAGCACAGCATGATCTATTGTGTTAGTGTTTAAGGGCTGTATTCAGTCCCAGTTTTGGCAGGGGTGTAAGAAGGGGCAACTTCCATTGAAGCAGGCTACTTACACAAAGGCTGCAGGAGAGAGGGGAGGAGGAATGGGGGGGATCCAAGCTGCCTTTCTGGCCAGTGCCACCAATCTCAACCATTCAGGTACTCAAAGCTAATTACATTCTAAATTGGGTCTAACTGAGGGACTGAAAACATTCTAGAACCATGCATAACTATAAGAGCTTTTGCTTGTAGGTCTAGGATCCATATCCCTGTTAACTAGAGCAGGTCAAAAAAAGGGGGGGGGGCGGAATTGCACAGAAAAAAAATTTAAGTGTTTTCCTTTTAATATTGTTTTAGAAAATTTCAGCACACACACTTCAAAGATTTTTTTCACTATTTTAAAAAAAGGGACTTCCACTCTTATAGTTGGTCAAGAAGTGGGGACATTTTTATAAAATTTCAACCAGCGCTGTTCTCAGCATCTGAACCAGCTGGGACACGACACAAGGTGGGAAAGTGTCCAAAATGTTTGACACCGATTTTCAACGTGCATAAAATAAAATCATGTGTCAGAAACTATACTAGAAATGATTAAGCAACTGGACTGATAGCACTGGCCAAACTACTCTTGTTCACAAGAAATTGGATCACCTCTTAGTAAGTCTTTTTTCCTTCCTTTTTCTTCTTTTATACTTATCTTCAATAATTTTTCAAATACCTACTTTCGTGTACCTGTTTCTCTTTCCTAACGCCATCTTTTTCTCACCTCTCCTGTAATTCTCTTTTGTCTCTTGTCCTTCTTTTTTGTTCTAGCTCCTATCGTTTTGGTCTCTTTCCATATTTTTACTTGAACTCAGTTAGTTTATTTCTTTATCTGTTTACTCACTATCCAGATTCTCCTCTCTAGATGTGGACCTTAATATTGCCCCCACTCCCGTCATTCATCTCAGCCTGCTCAAGCTATTCAGGGACTCTCTTTTTGCAAGGCTTGTGCCTGAAGCTACTGCTGTTGCAAACTCTTCGTTTCGTCTTTCCTCTCCCCAGACTCCTCAAAGAGCAAAGAAAGCACTCCATGGTGCTACCTGTGAGAAGAGAAAAGGAAGCAACCTAAATCAGTCATGATCAGTGTTCATGTACAAGCAGCTCAACACTGAATACAAAGAATCTAATTTTCTTCTCACTCAACAACTGGTTTTACACTGGTGTAATTCCTTTGAACTCTGTGGAGTTACTCCTCATTTAGTCTAGTGTAAGAGAAACATCTACTCCTACATATCCCTTCCTCTGCAGGCACATTAGGGGAATTTAAATTACAGATCATGTGCAGGAATCCTGGAGCAATCCAGAAAAAGCACCACAACCTGGGAATGAAAAGAAAAGCTATACAAATTGATAGCTTTCTATTGACACTTCCCAATTTTGACCCCTGCCTGGGCTCCTTACGCAGCAACTGACGACTGTGCAGACTTCATTAAAAATATTTAAAGAATGGATTTAAAAATAATTTATATCGAAAGTGTATTTTTATATATATTATACTCTCTCACACACACACACACACACCTTAGTTTAGATTGCGCATCTCAAATGTAACCATCGGAATAGACAGATTGGATTGATCCAGAAGCCTTTGCACAATGGTTGTAAAAGGTTGCCTATTTCCTTCTGGTGTCCCACCTTGTTAGCCCTACAGGCAATGTAAGATGCCAATTGATTTCTGATGATTCACTATGGGGGGAGAGGGGGCTGTAGCTAATTAACTCAACCAGGAATACATAGCTGGTAGGAGTGGCACAGGATGAAATCTAGACTCTGGGGTTGAGTAATCTTAAGGAGGAAGCCTGGAAGCAAGCAGGGCCAGGGAGATGGCTTGGGCCGGAGTCATGTTGTGTGAATTTCTTAAAAAAACAAACCCCAGGAAGGGGACGAGTTCACACACAGCATCTTTTGACTGCATTTTAAAACAGGGGAAAATGCCACCTGCTCACATGTTGTTACAACTGTCACAAAGTGCCTTTGAAATAGTATCCTCTCTTGCAATTGATATAATCACTGATGTAATCAATGTATTACATACTATACTTGCAAAGAGCAAGAGCAAATCTATACTTTGTCCGAACGGTTTTAGGTTTTGATTAAGAAAGACCAAAAGCAGAGAATACAAACAGGGATGAGTCAAAGCCATATTATTATTATTAACCCTCTCCCAGTATTAGTTTGGATAAAGTAAAACCTGTTTCTGAGCTATGGCTGGTTTGGGATTTGCAAACTTAAAGGCTGAACTGATGTGGGCTTGTAAAACAAACTGAAACCACCCAGCTTGACTGTTATAGAAATTGGACAGAGCTCAAATTTTTTAGCCAAAGCCAAAGCTGAATGCACTGGGTGAAATTCAAAGTGCTGCTCATCATCTAGAAGTGCAGGATTACAGCCACAGGCTAACACTTACTCATCCGTACAGTTTGGGGGGCGCTGCCCCTAAAACTGCAAGTCTCGGGCCATTACAGAAGCTGCCCACACACACGGTCCCATTGACCTGACTGGAGTTGCCTCCCCAAATATAGAAATCAAACTTCACCTATGGTGAGTAGTCCCTATTTATAGTAGTAAACTTAAGCACATGTGTAACAGGGAAGTCTAGTGATTACAGTGGTGGGCTCTCTTTAACTCCTGCTGTGCTGGCAGGCAATTTCTTTGCTTTATCACAACGTGCATACGTTTTTGCAGGACCAGAACCTAAGCAATCTGTGCCACTGTCATTTTTGTGAGAATGCTGATTCTCTATTGACTGGTGTGCCTTTCTCTGGTTATACTTCCAGGGGAAAGGATAACCTCCTTACAGCCACTAGCCTGGGACTCAAGACAATCTGAGTTCACTTCCTGGTTCGTCTAAAGACATCCTCAGCAACCCTAAACAAAACCTCTAGGGCCAGATCCACAAAGGAACTTAGACATTAATCGTTGTGTAGAAAGCCTGGGCACCTCACTCAGACTCTGTGGATCCCATTATTGTTCCAGTGATTTTCCAGGCATCTAAAAGGTATTGCAACTCTGTGGATGTGGGACTTGGTCTCAAAATATTAGTTTTCTTCTTGTATGTTGCATCTACTTCTCCCACTCTCCGTCTATATTGTCTATTTAGACTGGAAAGCATTCAGGGCAGGAATGGTCTCTTTCTACAGGCAAATCTACACAGCAACTGGGAGGTATAATTCCCAAGTTGGGTAGACGTTGGGTGGGACTATACTTGGGTGGCAAGCCCAAAGCTGTGTGCCACCACGGCCACACTGCTATTTTTAGATGTTAGCTTGAGTGGGGCTGGCACATGTACATCTATCCAAGCTGGGAATTACACCTCCCAGAGGCTGTGCAGCCACTAGCCCAATGGGGTCTTGCTGTTGGTTGGGGCCTCTAAGTATTCTAATAATAGAAATCTAGTGCTGAGTGTCTTAGAATGACTTGTACTACTAATAAATAACAGAATCAAATGCTAACAAATTATCATAATATGGTCACCTGAGCAGAGTTTTGAGCAGAACCATCACAAAAAGTTCCTTGAAAATCTTTAATGTCCACAAGTTGGCAGGGCCCTAATTTTTTCCATCTCTTTCACAAGACAGGTTATTTACAACAGCAAATGATTCAGGGAGGAGTTATGGGATACCTTTTTTATGCATGTATTATATCAGATTTTGCAAGCACTCCTACAAGATTGCAAGTAGTATATATTGCTTTTCTTTACAATATATCACAAGAACCAGGAGACCTGGCAGCTTGTGTGTCACGGTAAATGTAAATTTGTTTGTACCACATCAAATCCCATAAATGAAAGCATTAGTTATAAAAACTGAAGTACAATTTGATGTGTTTTACCTCTTCACTCATGCTATTAAATCTTTTTTTCCCCCTCCAAAGGTGCACATGTTGTGGCATAAGGAGCAAACTGTTGACAGATGGCACTGAAACTCCACAGTCCCATAATTGAGGCTTATTTTCATACATCCCTGCCAGTTTGAAATCTAATTGCCAATAAAACAATACTGTGATATTGCCACATCTAATACTATCGTATTTCTCTAAAGTTGCACTTGAATCCACTAGTAAATTCTCATCTCCCAGAGCAAAACATTTCCCCCTCTTCCATTTGAAAAAAGCACCATAAATCCATGTACACTAGTTCGATTTTGAATAGAAAGTTACCTCCCTCCTCCCCAAAGAGCTCTCACATAGTTATTGTTACTGCCATTAGGAGAGTACTAAATATTCTTTGTTTACTTAGTTGCAGCACAGATGTGCTTCAGACATCTCCTCTTATTAAAATATGATAATGATTAGACTGACAATAACAGTTGTTCTTATAAAAGGACCAGCTAAAACAAGGATAAAATACGCAATCTTTGCTATATTAACCGCTTGCATAGCACCGAAGGTTTCAGATAGACGTGTTGTATTCGAACCCATTTCCAATATATCAGGCACTGTTCATCCTCACAGTCCATCAATTCCATTTCATTGTACTACTTATTCATACTGTGCTTTTTTTACAAAAATTCGATGTGCGTATGAAGAAAGGCTTAAAAATGAAATGTACTGAAAATACTTTATTAGTTATAAATAAGAACATGCAATGATGATTATACTAATGACCTAATACTGCATTTACTGCTATGTGCAAATTGTATAGCACCACTCAGCCTTGAAAGGTCCCTAAATATTTTCTAGAAACTGGCCCTGATCCTGCAAACTCTCATTCACATTTAAGGTTACTATAATGAGTATGATTTCAATTTTCAAGTGATTTCAATGATCTCAAAAGGACCACTCACAACAATAAATTAAGCACATGAGTAAGTGAGTATTTATTTGCAGGACTGGAGCCTTTATATGACCATATACATACACACCATATTCTCGCCCTTGAGATGCAGTCACCTCTGGGATGGAAACAGCAAGTTTTTAAAGCCACACAACAACTCCGAAACAATTTGGATCAGGAAAAGAAGGAGACTACTGTAAAACTGCCAGGGAATTTTTAGGTACTATTATTATTTGAACTGGTCGATTAATTCATTATGAATAAGTATTCAACAAATTAAGTCCCTTGTTCTGTACATGGATCATTGGCAAGCTGATCCCACTTTCTACAAATATATTAGTTATAAGACTTTGCTGAATAGTTTATGTGAACAAATTTCTGCCAACAGCAGCTGTTCACTCTAGCAGTTTGTGGAAATATGGTCAGCAATTGGGCATCTAAGTCACATGATATTGGTATTTACTCCCTGATTGGATGACTGGACATTTTCAAAAAGAGAAGAACGCAAGACAAATGATGAAGAGTGAGTAACGTATAGCAAACATGCTTATTGGCACACAAATTAGGCAATTCATACAAAGAACTGCCATTCCCTACACATTTGTTTGAACAAAAACCCATTTTTGCAAGTGTTTTTAAATCGTCATTAATAAGGACACAAACATGGTCCAACCAAAAAGTTGTTCAGAAACTGAACAAATTTTCACAAACACTATTTTTGCAGTAAGCACCTAGCTCCAGTTATTATTATCTTTGTCTTTATGCCATCATTATACTAATTATTGTATATTGCAAAGAGAGAAATTGTCATGTTTCCTAGCATAGTCAGGCAGCTGAGAGTATCTTCAGTGTTAGTATGCTACAGCCTCTGTACTTCAGGAATTCAGAGTGAGATCAGGGATATAAAGTTTAAACCGCAACTCTCTTTATTAGATACTTAACAAGATGGCTCCTTCAGACTCTGAGCATGCAGATCTTGAGGGCTTGGCTACACTGGAGAGTTGCAGCGCTGGTGGTGGCTTTACAGCGCTGCAACTCACTGACCGTCCACACTTGCAAGACACATACAGCGCTGCATCTCCCTGGCTACAGCGCTAGCTGTACTCCACCTCGGCCTGGGGAATAACGACTGCAGAGATGGTGATGCAGTGCTGCTCCGCCAGTGTGGCCACCAAAAGCGCTGTTATTGGCCTCCAGAGATATTCGGAGGTATCCAAGAATGCTTGTTCAGCCACTCTGCTCATCAGTTCGAACTCTACTGCCTTGGCCTCAGATGACCCGCCCTTTAAATGTCCCAGGAATTTTAAAAATCCCCTTCCTGTTTGCTCAGCCAGGTGTGGAGTGCAATCAGTGAATCTTTCCAGGTGACCATGCCTCCACGCACCAAACGAGCCCCAGCATGGAGCAATGGCGAGTTGCTGGACCTCATCAGTGTTTGGGGGGAGGAAGCTGTGCAGTCCCAGCTGCATTCCAGCCGTAGGAATTACGATACCTATGGGCAGATATCAAAGGCCATGCTGGAAAGGGGCCATGACCAGGATGCAGTGCAGTGCAGGTTTAAAGTGAAGGAGATGCAGAGTGCCTATTGCAAAGCCTGCGAGGGAAACCGTCACTCCGGCGCTGCCCCCATGACCTGTCGTTTTTACAAAGAGCTGGAGGCGATACTTGGGGGTGACCCCACCTTCCAATCCGAGGACTACGATGGACACTTCAGAGTGGGGGGGGAGGATAAGGACGGGAGGGAGTTGGAAACTGAGAATGAGGGTACTGGGGTGGGGGGAGACACCCCGGAGTACCTGAAGGCATGCAGCCAGGAGCTCTTCTCAAGCCAGGAGGAAGGTAGCCAGTCGCAGCAGCCAGTACTTGGTGGAGGACAAACAGAGGAACGGGTTCCCAGTCAGCGGCTTTTATTTTCAGGATGGAAATTTTTCGGGAAAGGAGGGAGGGTTACAGCTGCATGCATGCATGCCTAGATGTGGAATAGTGCATTGATGTGGTCTATCACGTCGCGGTAATCGGCCTCAGTAATCTCTTCAAAAGTTTCAGCCAGAGCATGGACAATGCGCTTGCACAAGTTTATTGGGAGAGCCACTGTGGTCCTTGTCCCAGTCAGGCTAATGCATCCGCGCCGCTGTGCCGCGAGGGGTGAGGGGATCATTGCAAGACACAGGCAAGTTGCATAGGGGCCAGGGCGGAATCTACATTGCTGTAGAAGACCCTCCCACTCTTCCCACGTGACCTGCAGCAGCGAGATATCTTCCAGGATCAACTCCTGTGGAAAATGTTGGGAGAGTGTTCAGTGTAGTTGCCCCCTGCAGCTGTTTGCTTTCCTCAACGCACAGAAACCCCGAGGACAGTACAGTCCTGAAGCAATCAATCAGTCCCCCTTACTCACCATTTCGGGGATCCTGTGGGTTATGTGCACTCTCTTTGGTATGGGAAAATTATGCTATTGTGAAGACTGTAAACTCCTTCACTGTGTGAGAATAACTGTCTGATATAAACAATGCTGCTTCTGTTAAGCGTTGCCTTTTTTGCCTTTCCACAAACAACCTTGAGATCTCGGCTGCCCGTGTTATCAATAGCTCAAAGACTCCAAAACCTCCGGAAGAAGCTGCGAAAAAGCAAAGAAGACATGCTGCAAGCAGTTATGGATCACTCTGTCACAGAGAATCAAAAAGTGCAGGACTGGAGGGAAAGGGAAAGCAGGATCCACCAGAAAAACACAGTGGACAGGAAAAAAAGCACAAAGCAGCTGATAAGCATCCTGGCGCACCAAGCGGACTCTATCCAGGCGCTCGTAGCCATGCAGACAGAGCACTACCGTGCCGGCCCCCCTCCCCATCCCAAAGCTCTTTCCCTTGTGCCCCAATGTCAGCTCCAAACCCCCTTCCCCAGCATCCAGGTCCTCACCACCACCGGCTGCCTCCAACACCTGTACGTTCACCAACCAGCCCTGAGAACTACAACTCTTACCCTCTGCACTCAACCCCCATCACCATGCAGTATAGGCATCCTGAAGTGCAGTAGTCATTGCACAGCACTCCAGACAGGACATATTCAAACCTGTGACTGTACAGTTCCCCACCCCACCGCTCTGCCCTTTTAGGTTCCCAAAATGTTGTGTGTCTGTCAATAAAGTTATTTTCTTTTCAATAAATGAATTCTTGGCTTTGAAAACAGTCTTTATTATTGCAGAAAGTCAAAGATACCTTAGCCCAGGAAAGAAACAGGCACTGCAAATCAGCTTAGGAAACACAGATTCCTACTAACACTGTATCCACTGCACTTCACTCCCATTGAAGGCATCAAACATTACTGTTGGTTTTCAGCCTCAAATTCCTCCCTCAAGGCATCCCTAATCTTTGCAGTCCTGTGCTGGGCCTCTCTAGTAGCCTTGCTCTCTGGCTGTGCAAATTCAGCCTCCAGGAGTTGAACCTCGGAGGTCCATGCCTGACTGAATCTTTCACCCTTCCCTTCACAAATATTATGGAGGGTACAGCACGCTGATATAACTACGGGAATGCTGCTTTCCCCCAAGTCTAGCTTCCCCTACAGAGATCGCCAGCACCCCTTTAAACGGCCAAAAGCACACTCCACAGTCATTCAGCACCGGCTCAGCCTGTAGTTGAACCGGTCCTTGCTCCTGTCAATCTTCCCTGTATACGGTTTCATGAGCCAAGGCATTAACGAGTAAGCGGAGTCTCCAAGGATCACAATGGGCATTTCAATGTCCCCTACTGCAATCTTCCGATCTGGGAAAAATGTTCTTCCCTGCAGCTTCCTTTCCAGGCCAGCCTGTGTTACTGTCAATGAAACGCCCACAGTGATCCACAAGCGCCTGGAGAACCATAGAGAAACACCCCTTCCGATTAATGTACTCGGATCCTAGGTGGTGGTGCCAGAATAGGAATATGCGTCCCATCTATCGCCCCTCCACAGTTAGAGAAACCCATTTGTGCAAAGCCATCCACAATGTCCTGCACGTTCCCCAGAGTCACAGTTCTTCTTAGCAAGATGTGATTAATGGCCTTGCAAACTTGCATCAACACGATTCCAGTGGTCGACTTTTCCACTCCAAACTGGTTCCCGACCGATCGGTAGCTGTCTGGAGTTGCCAGCTTCCAGACTGCAATAGCCACCTGCTTCTCCACCGGCAGGGCAGCACTCAATCTCGTGTCTTTGCGCCGCAGGGTGAGGGCGAGCTCCTCACACAGTCCCATGAAAGAGGCTTTTCTCATCTGAAAGTTCTGCAGCCATTGCTCGTCATCCCAGACTTCCATGACGATGTGATCCCATCACTCAGTGCTTGTTTCCCGAGCCCAAAAGCAGTGTTCCACGGTGCTGAGTATTTCCGTGACTGCCAGAAGCAATTTAGTGTCATACTCATCAGGCGACTCGCTATCATCGTCGGACTCCTCATCACCCTGGATCTTAAGGAATAGCTCAACTGCCAAACATGATGTGCTGGTGAGATTCGTCAGCATACTCCTCAGCAGTTCAGGCTTCATTTCCCAAAGAAATCGCGCTGCACAGAAACTGTTGAGAGAGTCAAGATGGCGCCAAACGTGGACGGAAAAACAGGGATTGCTGGGATGTGAAGAGATGCATCACGGGGCGTTGGGACCGGAAGCAGAATGACCCGCACCCTCTGCCCCCTTCCTACAACCCACGGCACCAAAATGGGACGAGGTGCTCTGTGGGATAGCTGCCCATAATGCACCACTCCCAACACCGCTGCAAATGCTGCAAATGTGGCCACACTGCAGCGCTGGTAGCTGTCAGTGTGGCCACACTCCAGTGCTTTCCCTACACAGGTGTACAAAGACAGTTGTAACTCCCAGGGCTGCACACCTGCAAGTGTAGCCAAACCCTGAATCTGTCTGCCTCGTCATGTGAGACACCTTTCACAATGGGAGGCTCACTAGTGACTACACATGACTAATTTTAAAGAGTGTTCTTGTAGCCTTGTCAGTCCCAGGATATCAGAGATAAGAGGGATGAGATAATATCTTTTATTGGACCAACTTCAGTTGGTGAGAGAGACAAGCTTTCGAGCTCTTCTTCAGGTCTTGGAAACTATCTGAGAGTATCACAGCTAAATACAAGGTGGAAAAGATTGCTTAACATAAGTAATGAACACATATTTCAAGGGACCATTCAAGGTGAGGTGACCCATTAACACCCCTGTAATCTTAGGAAGGAAAGTTCTGCCTTGTTACAATTTAAATTCTATGGATGTATCTGTATTCAAGAAAATCTCTCTCTGTCAGGGTCACACTCTGCCAGTTCTCCTGGCTTTCTGCATGCAGCACACCCAGCCTACAGCCAATGTCCTAGACCCAGGGAAAACTCTACTGGGTTAGCCTTAACTTGCCATGCAGCCAGTCCCACTATTCTCTGAAGCTGTTTTTACATAAAGGGGCTGCTCACTTGTTCTGCTGAGCCTGAAAGAGTGCTTGGCATACACCTAAAGAGGCCTGAGATTGTATCACCTGATGGCAGGCATTAACATCATTCAGTATAACAATAACATTAATCTAATTATAGATGGAAAAGAGCAATATGCATTGACTAAGTTACAGATAAAATAACATAAGAATAATCTCAGATGATTTACTTCCAGCATAATTGATGCAGTAAGAAAGACAAAATCAGTGATTCTCCTATGATGGACTACAAAGTATCTGGTTCTTACAAAGGATGGGAATAAGGGCCATAAGTCTTTTCCTACCTCCACTGGTAGTCAACTCAAAGGAGCCAGGAAGGAGGTCATGACCCTACCCCTTCCTCCACACCAGAATGGGTTCACACATAGGAAGGAGCCCTTCCTAAGGGGTGACACAGCAAGTCAATTTACATTTGTACAGGACCGGCGCAACCCATTAGGCGACCTAGGTGGTCACCTAGGGCACTGACATTTGGGGGGAGGCAATCGTTGCGGCCGGATGTTCGGCCGCCGCAGTCATCAGTGGCATTTTGGGGGCGGGACCTTCTGCCGCGTAGGGTGCCAAAAAGGCTGCTGGCTCTCCTGCATTTTAAGTCAATCTCTGGAAGACTGCAACTTTGCACTGCCCTTACCACAGACTAGTGCCTGACTGGTGCAATCTGGCCCTGCTCCTGTGTGAGTGCTTCTATTAATTCACTCAGTCCAGCAGGGGTAGAAGAATATCAGGACTGAAAGAGTTAACTGCAGGCCATACAGTGACTATTAGATGGTGCTGGGTTTCCTAGCATGGATGATTTACACTAGTCAGACTGTTACTCTTCATATAAACCTTAACATAAATCACATGAGAGGGACAACAAGCTTTCTGGCTCTGTCTTGATCAAAGCAGTATATTTCAGTTTCTCACCAGGAGACTGATGCAAAAAGAGATGCTAAGGATATTAGGCATGGAGCCAATTCCTATTTCGCGTAAAATTGTAGAAGTTTCAATTACACACACATATTAAATCCACCATCCTGGGGTCACGTGTAAGCCCCAAGCCCAGGCAAATTCCCAGATCCAATTCCCTAACTTTAGTAATTTAAAATCCAACCACAGAGCTGAAATTTGCAATGGGAAACATCAAAGCCCTAGATGCAAATACCTCCAAACTTTGGGATACTCAAAATCTGGATCAAAATTTTGCAGCTTGAGATCAGCTCTGTTTGCTGTATTTTGATAAGTGAAGTAAGCTGTAAGAAGAGCCACAGATATAGGGTGACCAGACAAAGTGTGAAAAATCAGGACAGAGGGTGGGGGGTAATAGAAGCCTATATAAGAAAAAGACTCAAAAATCAGGACTGTTCCTATAAAATCAGGACATCTGGTCACCCTACACGGATACCTTGGAAAGGGAGACCTTCCAAGGAAGACTGATGAAGGTCACAGGGAGTGAAAAAGCTGGAGAAGTTTAATTGAGAAGGAGGCAGAGGGGCAGCCTATTGAGGGTGATAGAAGTGGGTGGGAATGCCAGAGGGCACAGAGGCTGGAACCAGGGGGTCAGGGGCCCTGCCCCCCCCCACACACATTCACACTCCCTTTTTAACAAAAGAAACATAGGTGCTCTCTATGGGATATTTTAAGTATTAATTTCCTCCACCACTTTAACTTTAGTCCCTCCACTTCTACGAAGGTTCCAATGCCCGAAGGGCCATTGTCCCCCACACACACCCTTTAAAACTTGTCTAGGAGGGAGCACACTGTGACCTGGCCCAGTTGGCCAGCACCTGGGTCCCACTCTCCACTGAGCCACATGCCAGCAGCTGGGTCCACACCTGTCAGCTACCAAAACTGCAGCGCAGGCTCCTCTTGGTGCCAGGAACCCACCAGGTCTGGAAAGCTGGAAGCCAAGAGCTTTGGGTTTGTCAGCAAGGAGAGTAAGGTAAGAAAAGTGTGTGGAGCAGAAGAAGGGGCTCCGAGAGGGTGGGACTTGTGGGAGGGGCAGGGGATCTGATAGAGTGGGACTTGGCGGGGGCTCACCCTCCACTCTTCCAGTCCTCCTAGTGCCCAAGCCAGAAGGCCCATTTATGCTTATGGATGCCTGAAGATTTCCTGCTCCCTGTTTCCTGACACAGCAGAAGCGCTGACAGGGAAAAGTGTGCACTGAGGGCAGGGGCTTCTACATGCTTTAGAAAGAAGAGAAGAAATAAAATCAGTTAAGGAAACTATTATTTTTAAAGCTGGGTGTAAAACACTTTCCTTCTGAGTAGGAGAGACTTCCAAACCCTCCCTATTATAAAAGCAATTTTCAAAAATTCCTATCAAAACTTTTTAAAACAGACAATAACAGGATGTCTGGTTCTCAGCCCCTACATAATATTGTACTCTTACTGAGTCACCTGGATATCAGGTGCTGCCATCCTGCATAGAGACGCAACCAGCATGATGTTGATGTGTTCTGATAATTTAAGTTAACATTGAAGCCAGACCCTAGGATGGGGACAAGTGCAAGCCATATTCAGTGTTTGTGCACTCTGTCCGGAGCAACACAGGAACTCCATTTGCTCACATGGCCCTCCCTGCTTCCTTTTGGGGTATAAAAAAAAAATAGTTTGTCTTATGCCTTGATTTGAAAAAGAAATATTTTCAAGCTATACTTTATCTTTATTTCATGTTTGGCTCTGACAAGATGGTATGTGTTTGACAAGGATACCCAGGCATCTCCCAGTGTAGTATGTATGGGGCCAGATAGGTAAGACAGATCACAGAAAATTTAATGCAGTCACTGTCTGACCAAATGATTTAGCCACTGAAAATTGGGCAGACTTTGCTGCTTTACGTGTATTCAAATCAGCTGTCCTTTTCCAGCCCTAATTTTAGCTTGTTATGCCACAACACCAGCTAAGTCAATCAGTTCTTACAATCAGGCTCCACTGCTGCTGCAGGATACAAAATAATTAAGAAAAATAGCTGGTATGCTGGGCTGAGGTAATCTGATTGGCACAACAGAGATGTGGAATAAAGCATAAAAGATAGGAACTTAACCCTTAGAGAGGTACCTGAGCCATGGTTTTGGATTCAGATTCACAAATGTGACCTCCCGCAAAATATGGAGGTGGGTGAGGTTCATTGTTCCAGCTTGAGCGCATTGTAGGAATACGATCAAGCCACAAAACTTGGACCATTGTGGAGCTTGTGGAAAGGGACAGGGTTCAGACCTTGGAGTTCAGCACCCATTCATCTCTTGTATTGGTGTCTTTATTTAACAATTTGTAAAACGAACATAACCACATGCGGTAGATTCACACTAGGGTGACCAGACAGCAAGTGTGAAAAATTGGGACTGGGGGTGAGGGCGTAATAGAAGCCTATATAAGACAAAGCCCCAAATATTGGGACTGTCCCTATAAAATTGGGACATCTGGTCACCCTAGTTCACGCAACTAAAACAATGACAAATCACACAAAGGAAGCCAACAAGAAGCTTTCAACATGCTCTTACCCTGTTAACCAAGAGAGAGTATAAGCAGGATTGTCTATAGCCAGCACCTCCAAAGCACATCAGCCCTGCTAATCCAACACCTTCTCAAAAGGTTGGGACAACAAGGCCAGAGCTCCAAGGCAGTCAGTGGATTCTAGCTCTGTCAGACCAAGGAGAGAAACAAGTTCCAGAATAGAGAATCCTCTGCCTAGACATACTTACATATATAATAATCACATATGCTGCTAATTGTTCATTTGGTTGGCAGTGTGGGAACTGACAACATTTAATGGGGTAACAGAATTTGTGGTTTGTGAAACGGAAAATTATGTAATCATAACAATTAAGGCTAAGAGAGACCATTAGGTTAATCTAGTCTGACCTACTGACTGAGGAACGGTTTCATTTCCAGCATGATATTATGAGTTTCCTGCATTTTTGCTGGGCAAAAATTTTTGGACACAGCATTTATTCATGAAAAAATTCAGTTTCAGGTTGACTTAAACGATTTATCAATCCAACACAAATTTACTGAATAGTTTTGGCCCATTTTTTTCAGGCTATATTCACAAAGGGACTTACACACCATTCGCAAAATCAAGGAGATGCAGACATACCCACCTTGTACTCTGTAGCCCTGTGATTAAAGCACTCACCTAGGATATAAGAGATCCAGGTTCTGTTCTCTTCTCTGCCAAATTCAGAGGAGGAATTTGAACTTGGTTTGCTCACATTGCAGATGAGTGCCTTAACCACGGGTCTATAGGACAGTCTGGAATGGGAACCTCTTTTGTGGAAGCTGTTCCACTTTGAATAACTAATTAAATACTCAGCAGAGTAGGGACTGGCACCCAGGTGTCCCAAGTCCCAAATGAGTGCCCTAACCATGAAGCTATAGAGTCATTCTACCTTATTCTCTGGCCTGAAACCTTGAAAGAGGCTCTGTTTCATACCAGTGAGTTTTAGCGAGGGATTTGCAGCAGTGGAATGAAGATGGTCATTTAACCATAAAGCACAGCATAGAACAAGCTTGGGAAACAAGAGTAGATCATGGAGATGAGGCATTATTCACTGGAAGACGAGACGGTGTGTAGGAGACAGGATTACAGATTTAGTCAAGGACAGAACTGTGTAGTGACTTAACAGTCAGTACAAGGAGTCTAACTTGATGCAGAAGTCAATGGATAATATGAGGAAGGGGCAGGATGAGATCACAGTGACAGGCAAGGAAACTGGATTTTCTATTTCAGAGTACCAGCCATGTTAGTCTGTATCTGCAAAAAGAACAGGAGTCCTTGTGGCAACTTAGAGACTAACAAATATTCAAATGAATTTGTTAGTCTCTAAGATGCCACAAGGACTCCTGTTCTTATTGTGGATTTTTTGTATGTGATAAAATGGTCAGCAGAGAAGTATTGAACAATGTTGCCACTTAAACTGGCATCACAAGGTTTCAGAGACAGTAAGCTGATGTCAGTCTATCTTCAGACTTAGTAAGATGCTGCTGCTTCATTCTACATTCAAGATGCTCTCTTTGCAACCCTAAGGGCTGAAAGCTTAGTTTTGGAGGAAGCATTATGAAAGTTTAAATTTTGTGGAAACTGATGGAGCCACCCAGAGAAGTGCTGACGCTGACCCCAAGTGAAAATGATCCATTCTCTGAAGTACTTGGGTATTTTACCTGAAGAGGCTTAGTAACACCTTTTAAAAATGGATTAATAGCACATCAAACTGACATGATAGTAGTGATCAACAGTGCATGTATAATATACATGTCTTGCTCTGACCTAAGGATTTCATGGAACTTCATAAATATTAATGAACTTCAAAAGACATCCCTGCAATGTATTCTGCCACAAAATTCTGATGGGTAAACTGAGGCACAGAGAGAGTGGGCAACTTGCCTAAAATCACAGCCATACAATGAGCAACTGGAAGTTTTGGAATTAGAACCCAGGAATCCTGACACTCAGTCCTCTAGTACCACTGCCTTCTGAGCAGATGCTGGCTGAAAAGACAAAACTGAGAGAAAAAAAAATTTGTTGGTAGCATAAGTGCAACATATGCCATAGGAACTCGCAATTAAATATCACTACGACTGAGGAAGTGGGGGGAAAATCTGTATGAACTATAAACGGGGGAACCTAGAGTTAGAAAAACATGCCATGAACAATGTCGTAAATAGATCAGCTATTTATTTTAGTTCATCAACATGTCTAAGGACAGTCTTTCCCTTCTCAGAGGTAGCTAAGAGTTATATTTATCCAACAAGTTTCAAAGGAGATCAGCTGCAGAGACTGTATCTTTAGATAACAGCATCAGGCAAGAGGCTGACCCATGAACAAACATTTAAATATCCAGCCACCATGTGCTGTGTTAAATGCTGTATTTCCCAGTGTATGAAGAAAAACACAAATTATCGTATTTCCATGTGTATATAAAATGCAATTATTTTTTATCTTAGCTCTGTGATTTGGGGGGGTTATAGCTTAATAGAACAAATTAATTTTATAACAGAAAGACTCTCCACTGTTAATAGCACCATTTACATTCTCCTCTGTATGAATGATGAAACATAAACTAATTAATGCTTGGAATAACTGCAACCCTATCCGTTTGGAGTGGCGGGTGGGTCTGAATAGTAATGCATCATTATCAGCTAAACTTTAACATCTGTTTATTAAATCAGTTCAGTACCAGTCAAATGCTATTAATGTCAGCTACATTGTTTTCCTAAATTCAAATCCAGCCAAACACTGGATCGCCTGTACATATGATACAGAGCTGTCCCCCCGTAGCCTAATTAGTGCTACAGCCCTGAATACCAAAACCCAGACAGTAGATTCAGTACTGGCTACAGCAGACACACTGGACACTTGCTGAACAAGTTGTTTTCTATAACTGTCGGCACAGAGCATGGGGGTATAATAACAGGAACTCTCTTTTCTGCCAGCTTCTCTATGGAAGAGCGTGCTCCTTGAGAGTAGTTAAAAGCTACCTATGTATTCTCTCACACACACACTCAGTCACTCACTCTTCTTGGTGGAATAAATTAGCACCTGAAATGAATAATCACTTTCGATTTTTTGCTTTTGCAAGACAAACTACAAGTTCTTTACAACAACAGGAAGATAAAGTATTCCTTGCACTCTTTTTTTTTTTGTTAGTATTTCTATCTTTTTCTTCAAAGTGAAAAAAAAAATCAATTTCAGTTACTATCTCCAAGAGATGAGTGCTGCAGAAATCTATTTCTAGAGCATTTTGATTTTCCCAGTTTCCCCCACTCTACCCCAGTAGCTTCTGACTGTCAATTGGGGTGGGGTGCTTGTTACTATGAGAGAAGAGCATCCAAACCAGCCTGGAAAGCAGTAGGCAAGAAAAACTCACCCTGTGATTTTAAGATCTTTCTAAAACTGTTGCTGCTTTCTGTAGCATCTGAATTTTTAAGATAATCACATTTCTAATCTATTCTGTTGCAGATATCCTTTGCACTGTGCTTTTAGCTCTGTCGGCAGACTTGATTCCTCATCAAATATGTTCAGTTTGCAAATTAAAAGATAGGTGGGTGGTGGTTGTTTTTTCCAAACTGCAATCTCCCGCTGGGATCCAAAACCCCAAATAAGGATCTTAATAGCAAATTCTGCCCTCATTCCACCTGGGCAGCTCTATAGTCTTCCACTTGTGCCCTCAAAGACATCTGTTCAACCCTATCAGCTGCAGCAAGGCTATGCAGGTATAAATAGAACATGGTTAAAAAATGTGAGATAAAGCAGGAGCAGGAATATAATCCAATTCCTTATCCTAGAGCTGTGCTGGCTCATCAGCATCAACAGGAATTTTTTAAGAAGTCATGAATCACTCTAGTGAGCAACCATGACTCTGGAGTCACATGGGGAATAGATCAATTGAGCAAGATGATGTCATTTTTGCAGCGTCACTTTCCAGAGGAGAACTTCACTTGCAAAAGCTAACAGCGTCGTGTTCTTACATTGACATAGCACTTTTCCTTAAAACAAAAAGACACCAAAACACTTCTTAGATCAAAAAGTATACACTAAGGTCTTCCTATCACCCACATGCAACCATCTTTAAGGTGGGGCATCAGAAGTTTGGGTTTGGGAAGCACCTCTTGTAATTGGTGGGAGATGCATACTGTTAACCTGGGTAGTCAAAGATCACTAAGATGGGATTCCTTCCTCCCTGCCTCTTTCATCTCCCCACTCTTTCTCCTCTGGGATCTTCCACTCTCCTCCCTGTCACTATGTGAACAGGGCCCTCATGTACTGTCCACCTGCCTTCCAACTAATTTTGAGCATGCTAAGCCAGTCACCTTGCAATCAACAGGGTGCTCAAAATCAGAAAGCTTTGCAGTATCAGTCCCTGAGCCATCCAATTCCTTCCCCCTACCTCTGCAAATTATCTGGGTGGTTTATAGCATTGTTCTAAAATGGCTGTGAAATATCCATCACAGGATATTATTTATGAATTTATTTTCTTCCAAGTAAGTTAAATATAAGGAGTACTGCAGGTAGGGCTGGTTGAAATTTTTCTGTCTATTTTTTTAAATGAGAAATTAGAATTTAATCTAAAATATTTTCTCTGAAAGTATCTGCTTTCCCTACATTTTCATCAGAAAACCAAAAAACAAAAGTTGGATGAAAATTCTGTGATTGCCAAAAGCTGAATGTCAGGTTTTGGTTTTTGGACTGTAAATCAAAAATTTTCACTGAAAACAAAAAAACCCAATTCATTTTTGTGCAAACTTTCCATGAGGGGGGAATTTTTCCATACCCAGCTCTAACTGCATGGACTGATCTGGCAGCATCAAGACACATTGGGTCAAATCCAGGACTCCACTGAGTTCTGCCTGGTAGGAATTTGGTCCATTAAATTCAATCTTAAATTTCCCTTTATTCAGGAGAGAGTGTAACAATATGAAATACCTAATCTGAGCTTCCCCTTAAATAGAGCTAATTGAAAACATATTTTACATGGAACGTGCTTTGTAAAATATATAAAGCTGTTAGCTGAGGAATCAAAAGCAGTATGATGAACAAAAAAGGCTGGTATATGAAACATTACAAAATCCCATTAGTAGGAAAGGACATGAACGGTATGAAGGACAACATTCTGCCCTGACTTACACCTACTTCAAGTCCCACTGATTTCTGTAGAGTTGCACTGGGTGTAATTCAGGGCAGAAATGGATCCTATGAGCTTATATTACTGATATGGTAGGGGCAATATAGCAAAATGAAAAGAGATGGGGAAAGACAAACAACATGGCTGTAAATCAGACGTGTAGCCATGTTAGTCTGTATCCACAAAAACAACGAGGAATCCAGTGGCACCTTAAAGACTAACAGACTGGCTATAAAGTGACTTGGAATGAGATCAGGTGCAACTAAGGAGGGTGTGACCGGGATCCCAGTGGGGTCCAGCTGAGGTCACTCAGTTAGGGTGAACTGCAAAGAATGGGGCAGATAATCCCTAAAACTGGTGGATATTTTCAATACTTAAATTTACCAAGCCAGCATAAGACAGATTCTTTATTATCTCACTGGTTGCCCAGAAACCAACACAGTTCCCTTAAAGTAACCCACCTTCCGGCCTCCATCCAGGTATCCAACTCAAATATGATGAAGATTTCTGAAAATCTTTTTCCATCATATAAAATAAAAGGTTCTACCAATCCCAAAGGATCAGACACATTACCTCCCAGGTTAATGAATATTCCAGATCTTATCCAAATGCACACTACAGCCACTTCTTAACTAAACTAAAAAACAAAAGAGAGAGTATGGTTAAAAGACCAATGTACATACAGACATGAGTTCTGTTCTTGAGGTTTAGATTCATAGCAGAGATGGAGAGCTTTGTAGTTGCAAAGAGTTCCTTTACAATTTAGCTCATAGGTTATAGTCCAATATCATATCCAGGGTGTACCAGCTTAACTTAGATCTCATTTTGTGACTTCAGTTTCCTGATGAAGCTTAAACAGATCTGAGATAAAAAAGATCAGGACCCAAGGATCTTTTATACAGAGTCAGGTCTTCTTTGATAAGGGAACAATAGGTAATCAGGGTGTCTATGAAGTAGGTCCATCACCAGTACTTAGCTATATGAATTAACACAAGACAATTTCCTGTTCCTCCACCATTCACCAATGATTTGCTATACATTTCAAAGAGAGATGAATACAGAGATATCCCGAGTTTACACTTAATTTAAATGCTAAAATGTTCTTTTGATCTTTGAATTATCAGAATACAGCATAGACAGGGACTGCTGATTACATAGTTGACCACTACCCATGCATACCTAAATACACAAAAACACAAACATTATCTCCCCACATGTGTTTAAGGGTTGAATTTGAGTAATTAATTTTACAGGATGTTTAACCCTTTCTGGCCATGTGTCACAGAGGGTGACTCATATTAGCATGCACTGACCATACTGTAATGCACTAGTACTAAAGCCACTATCCTGCATCCCTTATGCCCCCTAAATTCCCATTGACTTAATGGACATATTGGCTGCAGAAGAAATGGAGAACCAGGCTTTTAATGTTGTAGCCTTTATATTTTCTTTATGGAAAAGTATGCACGCTGACTAGAGAGAGAGAAGTAGATACAGGCTTACAACAGAGGTAAAACCAGATAAAGGCTTTCTACTGCCAATGACTAGAACATGTGGTGAGACAGCATGTGACCTCTGCCATATGGCATTTGTACCCCCATTGTTCTCCTTAATCCTTCTGGGGCAATGGGAATAATGTTTATCAAGCTCACAGAAGGGATATGGGGAGATCACAGTTTCTAGGTGAAGAGCAGGTAACTTTGGGATTTGGATACATAAATCAACATGAAGTGGAGCCTCATGACTAAACTAGTCAAGCAAGGTACAAAGAAATACTAAGTGATTCAATGCAAAGCTTTTACAATGTGTTCAGTGAAGAGATCCAGGAGCTGGAATCTTTGTAGCAACTGAAACATGACTTTTGAGTGGCAATTTTCCACCCATTAATTTACCTTTCAAGTCCTATATTCTAACTTGCAGGGCAGAGGAATTACTTTTTATTAAGCAGCACCAGAATTCAGTGCCATTGTGAAGGCTGAAAGGTGGTGAGATAAGAACATTTCTAACATATCTAAGTAGCAGGGGCATTTATGAATATCAATTAGTCCATAAACTTCTCCATACATATTTAAAATAAAATTAGTGAGCTAAATTCTGTCCTTATTACTCCCATGCGAACATATTGCAAGAAGGGTTTGGGACAGTCCAATCCTGAAAGATGTTGAGAGCCCAGAGCATCATTAAAGTTAATGCAAATGAGAAAACATTCAGAAGTGCCAAAGTGACTTGGGAGTCTAAGTCTTATAGGATATGGGATCCTAAATCACTTAGGGACTTCTGAAAATGTTGCCCAAAATAGAAAAGTCCAAGGCATCAGAGAAATCATAGGCCTTGGACAAGAGGTTAGTAAAAGAGTTGAGTCAAAGCGGATTAGAGAAGGTTTACCTTGCCATGCAGATTTTGGCAGGTGAACTAAGGGCTTTGTCTATGCACAGTTCATGCAGTGATTGAGTTAAATCAGTGCAACCCTTTAGCGTGGACTTGCTTGTATCAACTTGAATGTTTCTAGTAATTTTGCTTGTGTCGGGAAATGATGTTAAATCAGAACAAAAAGCACACATGTGAGACAGTCACACTCTAGAGTCAAACTAACTAAATGGGTTTATTTCACAACTTTAGTTATTCTTGGAACATATCTGTGTGGCTTGCTGTCTTGGATTAAGGGTGTCTTATTATAGTTTAACTGAAATGTATTTTTATTGACTTAAGCTACATTGAAATAGAACACTCTTACTCCTAAATAACAATGTTCACACACATACTTGGGCCAAAATAACTAAAATCTATGAATTAAAAATCCCCATTTAATCAGCTAAATTCCAGTCTGTGCAGACTAACACTAGGTCACGTGTGTTTTGAGTATTTTGTTAGTAAGTCCTTTGGCAAGACTATGGTGCTGAACAGAGGTAAGGGAATAAGTTTCATAGTAAACTAATGAGATGTATGTTATTCAAAGGCAAATAGTTTTTAACAGGACTTCACTTGCGATAGTAGAGTACCTTTGTCATGTCACCCCTTCCCCTGCTCCCAACTCCTGTTGCTTAGTCTCATTTCCTCTTCCCACAGAAGAAATAGTTTGTGCATCCCACCTTTGTAACATGAGCTAGAGAGTCAGTCACACAAAACTCCACTTGCCCATCTGCCTGGAGTGAGTATTTTTTAAATTAATAAAATATCATTAGCTTTTCCAATATCAGCATTATCAAGAGGAGGAGTGATTTGTGTCTCAGCTGGTCAGTTTTCATGACAAGTTTGCATGGCTGAGCTAAGATAGTGATAGGAAATGCAAAGATAAAACCACAGAGAGAGGGAGCGAGAGGGACTGGGAGAAGGAAAGAAAAGGAAGAACTTGTGAAGCAAATTTTAATGGCTCAATCAATATTTATCCAGAGCCACACACACAATATAGTACTGTGGACTGGTACCACCTTCAGTACATTCAATCCTACTGATCTGAGTCTTGCAGCTCAGAAAAAGCTCTGAATATGTAATGTTTCCTTTCCATTCCAAATTCCTTCAGAGCCCTATAATCAAGAAAGATATTCCTCCAAAGGTCATGCCATTCTTCCTCTGAATCTAAACTAACTTGCATGTGTTGTGGTAATCTATGCAGCAAAGAAAACTGTTTCAAGTCAAACAGATTAGCACAGCAAGTCTTGCTAGTGCAGAAAGAAAAGTACTTTACTGTTTGCTTTTACCAACAAAGCAGTGGCTGCTGGGGTAAAGGACTGTATTATAAATCCACAGTCCTCAGGAATGCAGAGCCAGACTCTAGAGTCGTTATGCTACTCAGTGCTGGGACAGGCAGAATGCCTCTGGAGCACAGTAGGGGAAGGCTAAGTACAGTTTCAGAGCACTCCAGCCAAGCACAGCACTTTGGGGGCTATAAGAAGAGTAGAGGCATAGCAACAACAATAAGCTTTCGCCAAAGAAAATAATTTTATCTTCATTTTGTTGTCATCCTTTTTCCCCATCTCATACATGGATGAATGCTATCAAAGCAGTGCTATCAAAGATGTCATGGCCAAAATGGTGGCATCATACTGTGCTTCTGATGGATATAAACACAATGTTCCAGATCCTCCTAAGTACTTAGGCACCCGATTGCCATTGAAATCAATGAGAGTTAGGCACCTAAAGACCTTTGAGAGCACCATAAGAGCTCACCAGGCCTGTTCGAATATGACTTTGAACAACCATTGTCCAAAGCTATCTTATTATACACCACTGCCAGACAAATAGTTACAGGTAAATATTGTGGAAAAATCAATAGATAAACAAGGTGGAGTTCCCCTACTAGTGATTAGTACATTGTTCCAGAGTCAGTCCCAACAACTATACGATATGTAACAATACTGACCTTGTTGCCTAATATGTCCATAGAAGTTTTGGCTCTCGGCATTCAGCAACAACTTAGTGGTTGCTGCATTGCAAAGTCTTGCAGCATATAATTTTGTTGCTGCATTGTTGATTTTAGCTATTTAATTTCATGAAACCCCAGGTGGGTGTAAATGAGAGGTGTTGTGGAATTACACAGAGTATGAAGAAGAAGATGATTTCCCATGTGATCTATCTGTTTTCACTGCACACTAAGCCCAGGCTCTGGCTCACTTAGAGCCCAAGCCCTTCTTCCGCACACACGTAAATCAGACTGACTCAGCTCAGCAAACACTGAGGACCTAACTAGAAAGGCAGGTCAGAGCCTGAGTCCCACTGCAACTTGGTCCAAACCCTGTCATCTTGCAGCGTGCTCACAGGTCAAGCCACAGATCCGAGTCAGAAGGTCAGCTTGGTGCAGTATGGACAGTTAGCACAACTGTGCGACCTGGGTCCAGCAATTGTAAACCCAGGTGTGCAATGAAGTGTGGATGCTCAAGCACAGGCCTGGAAACACCAAGTCCACAAATCTGGGTCATACAGACCCAGATGTAGTGTGAAGTATAGACGTAACCTATGTAGGTTAGGTGGACAAGAGGCCCCTCAAACTACAACACAGCAATCACAGGCAGAAATTCCCTTTTCTAGAGTTGCCTTTTCATTATTGGTGTCTGCTATTCAGATGTAACACTTACCATATTTTAACCTTAAACTTCCATAGTCTTCAGTGAAGGCAACCAAAGACTCCTGTAACACCTTTGATCTAGCTAGGTATTTCTATGGTCCCTCATCACCACACTATATGAGCATCTCCCAAACATTTAATAAACTTACCCTTGCAGTGCAATAGGAAAATCTCATAACCCACATTTTGCAGATGAAGAGCCAAGGCACCAATAGATGAAAAGCCTGAATAGCAGAGTTCAATCCCTAGTGGCTGAGGCAGGCTAGAGGGCAGTCCAAAGTAGCATGGATATAATTTGTAAAGTCAAATGGTTGAGAACTTAACAATGGGATGGTAACAGACTGCGGATCACAGTGATGATTTAACTTGGTGATATTCTGAACAAAGAGAGCTCTCAACCACACTTGTTGCTGTTTCCCATCACTTCACATTGACTCTATTGACATTCTAGGCTTCAGAGTGCCAGACACAGTGACAATCCTGGATATAGATTGAGAGTTCAGTTGAGCATGCACTACAACTCTCGCCGTCTCAGGAAGATGAGTCAACAGAGCTAGAGATGATTTGATACTGCTTTCGATCACACTTAATTTTGTGATGAGGTTTCTGTTTCCACTGTACACCTTGGATATCACAATGAGAAATGTCTAGACCTGGGCTTGGCTACCTTGCATTGTATGGTAAGAATTAGAATGGCTGCATTGTTGAGAAAATTCATACTTTTGTTAACAAGTGCCTTCTTGCTAAGGGAATGACTGCAGCAGTAAACCAGACAGGCCACCATCAGTGGGTGTCACTGAAGACACTAAGGCAGCAGGAACTGAATGCAAATGAAGAGAGAGAAGCAAAAGTTAAGAGAATCAGGTAGTTCAGCAACCACCACATAAACTTCTAGAGCTCTATCTTGGTATTGTCATTCAATTCCCCATAGCCTTCTAAAATGTAGATGATCAGATAATTAAAGGTTGAGTGGTATGCATAACATCAAGCTGATTAAATTTGTTTACTGATAATTCTTTCAGGTTCCCGTGAATATCATGTAATTTTCAAGGTTTATTTCAAACAGATTTTGTGTAATGTATTATTGACATCATCCTCATGGACCATTTCTACAATGTCATTCAGGATAATTATTTCACAACAGATTTTCAGAGTCTCTGATTCCTGTTGGGATTTGCTTTTGCATAAATTACAGTGCAGAATATTTAATCAGTGTCCCCATTAGAACCCTCTGGCTTATTTTTAGGAATAAAGAATGGGAGAGATGGCAGTGGGAGGTGGGGAGAAAGGGATATTTGTATGATTGCAGCATGAATATATTTTCCTCAGCTCTGCTAAAGTGCAACTGAGCTGGATGTTACCCTGCAGCATCTTTGCCTTTTTTAGAAATAAACACAGGCATTAATCTTTTGACTGCATTAAATTAAATATTAATGTTAACGGATCACATAATGTGAAGTTAAAAAACGATTAACATTTAAACTGCATTCTCTCTGATTGTTCCAAAAAAATGAATTACTCTCTCTTAACTAATAATGCCAAAACAATAATAAATCTGAGAATTAGAACTACAGGAAGTGTCTTTTATATATCCACATATAGATTAAGACTGGCCAACCCTTGTTCCCCTAAAGGAACCTAAACTCTAGGCTTCAGCGCATTCATATGCGTTTCCATGCATAACCTCTTCTGTAGTCAGAATTCTGTATTGTGCGTGCTGTTTACAAAAGATAATTAAGCAGGCTGATCAATATGGTGCTGCGATTTGGCAGTATTAATATATCAAGGGTAAAGCCATATGGATTCATTTCTCTAATAGATTGCAGGTTGCCCACCGTTGTCACCTCACAAACCGTAGTGTGCCCTGGGTAAAACTACTGAGTTGATGGAATTTGGGTTTCCTTGAACTGGACAGTATGAAGTAGTTACGCTACTGTACACATGAGCATACAGCTACTTTGGCAGAACAGGAGTGTGGCTTTAAGCCTGTGCACCACATCAGGTGATGTGAGAAAAAAGGAGTAGCAGAGCAACAGCCATTCTCAGAAGAATAGTGCCTGGAGCAAGTGAAATGGGACATATTCTGCTCTGTTCCACTGGTATAAATCACAGGATTGGTAGTTTGCACTCTTTGGTTGGGGTCAGGAAGAGAGGGGAGAAGACCCTAAAGACCTGGTTGGCGGGAGGACTGCAGCCAGCCTGCCTCCCACAGGAGGCAGGGAACACCACTACACAGGTTGTGTCTGACCCTGTTCCAGCCTAGTTCCAGCAGAGGAGTCCTGACTAGCATAGTGACAGACACGAGGCAACACAGCAGAGACTGGAACTCACCATTCCAAGCTTGCATAGTACCCAAGCCTCACCAACCACTGCAAAGGATTAGAGGTACCCGGTCTGGGGACTTGGGGTATGTCTGCACAGCCCACGGAAACAAGCCTCCCAGCCTGGGTCAACAGACTCAGGTTAGCTGGGCTTATACTAGTATTCCAAAAACAGATGTCTAGACAGCACTTTGGGGTTCTAGCTTGGGCTGGAGCTTTGAGCCTAAAGCCTAAGGAGGAGTATGGACTTCCATTCTGTCAACCAGGGCTTGGAGACTCTCTTCTGTGGGCTTTGTAGACATACCCTAGGAGGCAGGGGCTGGTCTTACCCAACTGAGAGTCCACATATGCAGAGTTATACTAAGCACTGGGGGCCCAGCACGCTGTAATATCTTGGTGGGTGAATGTGTGACCTCTCGTAGGGTCCCCAGGTGGTGTCTTGCATTAATTGAGGTTTTCCCCTGACCAGGTAAAGCGAGTGGCATCTGGCAGGTTATCAGAGTCCTGGGGTTAATTCCTGCCTCCTCCGAGGTTGTAAAAGGAATGCGGGCCTCATGAGAGGCAAGTGGAATTCTCTACTTCCAGGCACATGGCTTGGAATTTGGGGACCACACCAATGAACCAAGGTGTCCCCACCACACTGATGCTGTTGACACTGAACCTCTCTGGCCATTCTGTGGCCAGGAGCACAAGGGTGAGGATCATGCCTGGACCCCACATCTTCTCTCCCCGTCCCTTCCGGAATAGCTTCCACATATTCAAAGTGAGGCTTGTTGACATAGACATAGGCTCCAATCTGCACTTAGGACTAAAAGTCATTCAAGTGGTGATGGCTTAAATTCAGACACTTCTTCTCTAGTGACAGTCATTCAAATATAGAAACCACAGACACTGCTTCTGCTCAGGTAGATTTAGTGCAGGTGAAAGGCACCAGGAACTGCAACCCCAGAAACTGAAATCTTCTCTGTCTTTCCCCAGAGCATTCTTCCCAGTAACACACAATCAAATGGCTAGGCCTTCTTAATTAGTGGACTTGGGTCTGCAGCCACATAGAAGGATAATGGAACCAGCCCTTATTTTTATTATAACCTGATACTAAACCAATTTCACAACATTTTGCCTAGAAAACAAATCCTACACGCAAACCCCTGCAGAAAACTAAGAAGTGCCAATTTTAACAAAGCCCTACCATTTTTCCCTCTCACTTAGCAACAGTAACAAAGCACAGTGTACATGCAAAATGGGAATAAAAAGACCAATAGGTGCACCCAACTGGCAACTACCATAGGACACTGGAATCACTAAGGAAAGGGCTGCATCTACGGGCTTGTAGTAGAAGAGGTCATGTTGTGCTCATCAGTGAGTACAGGGAAGGTTTTATTAGGACTCTAGAGGTGATCTCACTGCAGTACATTCATTCATTCAGCATATGTAGACTCAACTCCAGCAAAGAAACAAACTAGGGCCATTTATTCACAACAAATGTAAGATGTTATTACTGCATTTGGGACATAATCATCCATTCTTTGCAAGAAGCCATGAGTGTTAGACATGGCATCTCCTTGCTCTGTATAATGAGAAAAAAATGTGATGCTCCCTCTATGTATGTTTGAAAACCACACAAAGAAAAGGGTAGTTTACAAGCTCAGTAGGGCACATTTCACCTACATCACTGGTGCATACTGCAGTGTGATGGGAGAGGGCTGCTAGAAACGTGCCTGACCACTGGATTTGAATCTCAGACACTCAGGACAAAGATTGTCTAAGAAGGCTATGGAGGGAGGGAGTAGCGAGTGTGTGGTGTTGTCCTCTAGAGGCTGAGCCAGAGGCTGCCACTTGTAGCTACTAAACTTCTTTAAAAGTAAATAAAATGATGGGGGAGAAAAGAATTCCAAACATTATTCCCAGGCTTGAAAATTGTATCATACAGCTACTAATCAGCTAACTAAACCTACTGCCCAGAGGGAGGCACAAAAGGAGGGGGTTATGTCATCAATGAGATCCAGGCTGCCCTGGTGAGATGCTCAAGGATTAGATTAACAGAAAAGAGCCATTTATTTTTTTAAAGAAGAAAACAAGTCCATGTTCTGAGGCATGGTTAAATGGCCCATAATATTAGCCACCTTCACTTCATCACTTTCTTCTTCTTTCCTGTCTGTTCCATATCCTCCCTTTCCCCCACCCCGAAAACTGTACTTTTAACAGTTTAGAAACACTTCCTGCAATAATCCATCTGCACCATCATCAAGCTGTGGAAATAGCTCTTTCCCTTTTGTTTGCATTTGTTTTCACTAGTGCCTAATTCAAAATTGAGACCAGTGACTAGAGTTTGTCAAAAATGTGGGCAGGGGAGAGACTCATCAACAGAACTTTAGCATTTAATTTGCTAAGCAGTTCTAAAGGTGACCCAGCAGCAACAGCTTTAAGAACAAACAAGCAAACAGGAAAAAACATACAGTTAGGAGGCCAAATCCTCATCTGGTGTAAACTCACATAGCACTCTTGACTCAATGGAACTATGCTGATATTTAACAGCTAATGATCTAGCCCAGGACAGAAGCAGTTCTAGCATGATAACAGAATAATAGAAATGGATCAGGGCATCTGGTCCCTACTTTTAGTGTGGGAGCGTTCTCTATTATGAATGGGCCAGTGATTTGTATAGTCCATTTCTAAAGGACTCAAAGCATTGGTCCTTCTGCATTTCCTGTTGGGAGCCTAGTCCATAATAATCCCCTGGTCACCTAACTTGTCTCACTAATATCCTGGGACCAACACAGCTGCAACTACACTGCAGAAGCCAGTTCTTTGACATGCAAGAGACATACTTGTGTCTGTTACATTTGATAAAGCTCATGTGGGATAAATGTCATGGGCAAAATAAATGAGAGGGAGACATCAGTGGACAGACAGCAAAGATCAGTCTTCAACCCTTCTTTTCGAAGAGGTGAGAGTTGGTAAATCAGAGGTATTTGATGATTGGAGCCAGCCATCTTGCATGTCTTGTTTGTATTATTAGCAGAGATTAAAACTGATTATTCCATTTCCTCCTCGCAGCCCCGATGGCTAGGGTAATATTTGCTAAAAGCAATGTCAGCTTGCTCACTCTTCATTTTAATCAGCAGAGAATAGTTTTACATCTGTAGTTTACACTAGGTGGAGGGAAGGAGCAAATCAAAGAGCTGAGGAAAATCCTGAGACATTGAAGGAATTCAATAAATGTGCAGCCGAAGATGAATAAACTCAGCTGCCATCTTTGTCAAACAACAGGCCACTTTGTGCTGTGTTAAATGATACAGCAGCAAAGGGATGGCCAAAGGTCTGCAGCATTGGGATGGAAGAGAGCATGTCACATAGTGACTTTAAAAAATGAATACACTATTATGAATAAATATTTCAAAGACATTCCAGGAAATAAGACAAAAATTATAATTGGCATTCAAGTCACTTACAAAACAAAGAAGAAAATAGCTGAATGCATAATTTTACCACTATCGCCCCAAAACTGATTGTTTGCAGCTTGACATTAAATTAATTACAATAACCTCACAACTCAAACTGACTTGAATGAAATGTCTCATCCACCTGTTAATTTGCCATTCCCCTTCTTCATAATGAGGAATCAATGGCAAAATAAATAAGTAGTAAATATCAGTGGCTAGAAAGCAATAATCAGTCTTCTTCCCTTCACTTCAAAGAGGTGAGACTTGCTAAAGGTCTGATCCAAAGACCACTGAAGTCAGTTGGAGTCATTCCACTGACTACAGTGGACTTTGGATCATATCTGAAATGCTTTACAAAAAACTCTTATCTATTTTACCCACATTAGGCACAGTGTTACAAACACGTCCACATTTGAGTAACTTTATTCATGTGAGTAGCCCGATTTGCAACACAGAATAGAAAATTAACAGGGATGAATTTGAATCAAATCTGACTCCAGACACTTCCCTGAAACTTCCAGGAATGTCAAAAATGGCTCCAGACTTCAAGCACTTATTGAATTTGAGCCAAACCAAAACCAAAATGACCGGCACTTTGGAAGGTTTGGATCCAGATCTAGATTTTAAGGTGCAGGCTGGTTTTAATCAGCTGCTTATTTGACAGGTATGTTTATACTAAATGAATCCTGAATACTTCAAGGAATGGCAAAAAAATTGTTCAGGGCATGGAGATAAACATGGATTTGTCCAAATACAAATTGACATCGATTGCAACAGTAAAAACATAACCTAAAATGCCTACCCCTAAAATGACTCCAAAGTCTGATTTCCAACAGGTCTCTTTATTTTATATTAAGTTAAAAAAAAACTTTCCTCAGAAATTATTTCAAGGTAGAGCCACAAAAGAATGAAATCAAAGAAATGACTGAGATACAATAGTGTTAGAACAAATCATGAATATCTTGTGGAAGAAAGATCCCAAACTAGCAACAACAAAAATTAGGCAGGAGAATAAACTGCACTAATGAAACATCTATTTGCCAAAACCCGTTGGCAATCCTGAAATAGGGCAAGACAGATTTTAAACTAAAAAAAAAAATCAAGCAGTTCTGTGCATACTCCCAGTGTTATGAGAGTATCTTGCTGTATGTTTTATAAAGCATGAGCTACTTTTGCAGCTTTCTATAAATGATTAGTAGTAATATTTGTGACAATGCTTAAAAATAAACAAGAAGTTGAAAACACCAAGAAAATAATAGGCACTATAAATGCAACATTTGAAAATTGTTTTGCACAGGAAAGTCTGTCTGTGGCATGTATGCAAGCCTTGAAATATCCCAGCAATAAAAATAAATAAATACAAAAATGGTGTAAGAAATTTAGAAATAATATGAGAGGGAAAAACTTGGATTCTCCTATGTGAAAGAGTTCCAGATGTTGCAAGCATAGATAATGTTAAAAACCATCTAAGATAGACTTTCATTTGCTAGACAGAATGGATCTGACCCCACAGAGAACTGCTAATTTTAAAGAGGAAATTTACCTATTGTGTCAAAAGGTGTAAACTTAAGAGGTGATTTCTGCTCCTCTCACCAGATCCTGGGGTTAGTATTCTCAAAAAATACCTAAGTCACCCCTGGACAGATTTTCAAAAGAGCTCAGCTCCCATTTATACCCCAATGAAGGGCCAAACTTTCAAGTGTTCAGCATCCTGCAGTTCCCTCTGTAGTACTTCAGATCAGATTTTCAGAAGAGCTGTATACCCAACGTGCTGATGTCTTTTTGACAATCCAGCAGGTCTCAAACCCAGGACTGCAGAGTTGCCGGGCAGTGAGCACAGACACACTGCCAACCAACCAATGCTCCCCTACCCATTACTCATGGTGGACACATACCACAGGAAGTGCCACCTCAAGGGGTTCTACAGATAGCAGCCTCGTGATGCCTGATTGGCTCCCTGCCCTATATAAACCCAAGGGGCATTGCAGAAAATGTCCAGGAAACAATGTGGCTCACTAGTTAGCCGAGCTGCCCTGACCATCCTGCATTCTCTGTTCCTGACCTCCCAGTATTGACCTAGGCTTGGACCTTGACTACTGCTCAAACTCAGCAACATCCACTTGGGCAGTGACATCTGTTATTAACCCTTGGCCTGAGCCCTGACCTGTCTCCTGTGTTTCCCTTTGGCTTGATCCTTGACCTCACTATTGGCTCTGATACTGATTCTGAACCCCAGTGGGCATTCCTGCCTACCGAGCTCCTGCCACCAGTCCTGCCTACTTTTGCCCAGCAACCTGGCACCAAGTCTTATTGAAATGTCATTGAAATTTAGGGACTTTGATGCTTTTTAAAATACAACTGAGGAGCTCTTCAAAATTGTATCTGCATTCCTTCCTCTCTAATACCATAATCAAAATGTCAGCTGTAAGAAACGTCTATGGATAAACTGAAAACTCTGATAGCAAAGCTGCAAATAACCATTCATGGGAAAGCAGAATCTCCCTTTCCCTTCTACTGTATAAATTATTACACAAATATATAAATATATATTAAAAGAACATTAAAGTTACAAAGGCAAGCACTCAGAAGCCATTAATTACATGAACACTTACATAGAGATACTTAGGATAATAGATTTCCAGTTCAGTGGCTCCATTCAAACTGAAACAAATTTTTTTTCCAGCTTTTTCTCACCAAAACAAAAAAAAATGAAAAATATTTTGTTCAGGGTCAATGGTTCATTTTTAAAATTCAAAAAAAACTGCTGGGGCTTTTTCAAAGCTTTCCTCCTCAGGTTTTATTTGGCCAAAACTATTCACCAAATTTGACCCAAATTCATGAATAGTTTTGGTCACTTCAAAGCTGCAGTTTTGGGGGGCAAATTTAGGGCTGGATTTGGTGGGGCTCCCCAGAGGAGGATTAGGGCTGGGGTCAGAAATGCTCCCCATACTAGCGTTACAAAGCTTCATGCTGTCCAAGCTACAGTTGGAGTTGGAGTTGCCAAGGCCTTTTAAGGTTAGGGTTAGTGTTGCAAAGGGTAGGGTTCCCTGAGCTAAGGTTAGGGTTGGTGCCAGAAGGGCTCCCTGAGCTAGAAATAAACAGAGTAGGGTTAGGGCTGGCTGGGTTAAGATTAGTAAACTTTGTGCTCCCTGGGCTCCAATTAGGATTGGCGCCAATAGGGCTCCCTGAGCTAGGGTTAAGGTTATGGTTGGGTTTATCCCACTCACAGCTCATTTTAATTATAACCTGGTATAATGCAAATGCACTTCCCTCCTCTAACAATTTGTTGGTTTGAAGCCTTTCCAGACTACAACCTACATATAAGAGGTCTGAGTCTGCTTTCATTTACCCCAGGATAAAACAGGGGTAAGTCAGTCAATGGAGTTACACCTGTATCAACCCAAGGTATGTGCAAACAGAATCAGGCCCATGGTACAGATATTAGCATATTGCATTCATGGGGCCCAATCCCACTGTCATTCTAGTCAGCAGAAGCTTTGCAACCTGACTTCTAGCCCTGATTCTGAGCCTTGTTCCAGCCCCTGGTCATGGCAAGGGACCATAACATAGCCAGATTTCCCCATCAAAGAATCCTCACATAGGAGAATTCCTCTGTCAAAGCTGTGCTACCAGAGCAGCCCTACACCACCCCTACCTATGCAGCACCGGGCATAGAGTGTGGCTGGGAATGAGAGTGTGTGGGAGGGGTTATTCTCGCCTACAGAGCAGCCCAGATGTGACTACTTAAGATAACCACCTGGGGGCTGATCTAAATTTTGCCAGCAGTCAGATAGTCCCTAGGCAGGATCCGGACTTTGGAAGGTACAAAGGTGAGTTTGGGGAAGAAGCACAATCTAGTAGATAAAGCACTAAACTGGAAGAAGAGAGAGACTTGATTCTATTCCCAGCTCTGTCACTCACCTGCTGTGCTCAGGGCAAGTCACTTTACCACACTGTTCCTGTTTCCTCTCCCAACATCTGTCTAAAAAGCATGCAGTTCTACCTTGTACATTTTGATTAAAAATTTCTTGGGGCAGGCACAGCCTCATTATGTGTCTGTACAGTACCTAATCCAATGGCATCCCAAGCATGGTTGGCACCTCCAGCTACTACTGTAAGACACATAACAGCCTACCATCTGGGCCCGCATTTCTAGGGCTGTGCTGCTCAGGAACAGCCTGAAGGATTGGAGCCAGAGGGTTATTTCTACGGAACAGGAGACACCAGGTGATTTTATAACTGTGCTAGTGGGCTAAATATTTTTGCACATCTGTATCTACAGATGAGAGTGATGGAGTTTGCACCGCCATAGAAGATATTCAATTGCTGGTCCCCCTCCTTAGCTCCAGCTTTCCTGCAAATATTTCTTTCGCATTTCCTAAATAGTTGTTTAATCTAACATGAAGCATGGAGACCACTGTGAGTATTTTGTGCAGCTGGTTGCCTGGTCACTACCTCCATTGTACTGGGGGGCAAGGGGAGCACAGGGGGGGAATGGTCCACTGGAAATAAAATCAAAAGAATGATCCCTGCAAGGCAGGGAAGGTGTCATAAACAGATAGTTAAGGGTTAATGTCTCTTTTACCTGTAAAGGGTTAAGAAGCTCAGAAAACCTGGCTGACACCTGACCAGAGGACCAATAGGGAGACAAGATACTTTCAAATCTTGGTGGAGGGAAGTCTTTGTTTGTGCTCTGTGTTTTGGGTGTTGTTCGCTCTTGGGACTAAGAGGGACCAGACGTCAATCCAGGCTCTCCAAATCTTTCTGAATCAGTCTTTCATGTTTCAAAATTGTAAGTAACAGCCAGGCATGGCCGATTAGTTTTATTTTTGTTTCTCAACTTGTAAATGTCCTTTTTTTTGCTGAGAGGATTTTACCTCTGTTTGCTGTAACTTTGAACCTAAGGCTAGAGGGGGTTCCTCTGGGCTATACGAATTTGATTACCCTGTAAAGTATTTTCCATCCTGATTTTACAGAGATGATTTTTACCTTTCTTCTTTAATTAAAAGCTTTCTTTTTAAGAACCTAATTGATTTTTCCTTGTTTTAAGATCCAAGGGAATTGGATCTGGACTCACCAGGGATTAGTGGGGGAAAGGAGAGGGGATGGTTAATTTCTCCTTGTTTTAAGATCCAAGGGGTTTGGATCTGTGTTCACCAGGGAATTGGTGAAGTCCCTCAAGGCCACCCAGGGAGGGGAGAGTTTTGGGGGGGACAGGAAGTGCTCCAGACACTGAAATTTCTGGATGGTGGCAGAGTTACCAGACCTAAGCTAGTAATTAAAGCTTAGAAGTGTCCATGCAGGTCCCCACATTTGTACCCTAAAGTTCAGAGTGGGGAAGGAACCTTGACAGAAGGGATAATATATATGTCATCCAGATAATAAAGGCAACTCAGCAGGTTCTGCCCTTTCAGTACCACCGCCCGTGATGGGGAACTAAGATAGATAAAGGCAATAATGTGAGGTGATAACACAGAGACTGGCTTCCCAACCCATGACCACAGTGCTCTCAATGAAAACAAAGAGCCAGTGCTGAATAATAGGTTTAATGCCTCTCTCTTTTATGATAATTTGTATTGCAACTCCTCATCCTAAAATCCCAGAGCTGTGGATTTCTGCAGGAGATTTTTTTATTGGCTTTTTCTTTAGTGGGTTCCCCCAAAACTATTCCTGAAAAAATTTATCTTTCTAATGCTCTCTCGGAGCTCATTCCTCTCACCTTACTCGCAGGAGTGGATTCAACCAGCCTACTCAGGCAAATGTGCGTTTGTAGGGGTGGTCCATGGCTACTAATCTAGAGGCAGGACAGAACTTTTATAGAGGAAGGAGAGTCTCGTGAATGGGGCACTGGCCTGGGGTCTGGTCTCAGTTTAGACATAGGCTGTGTGTGTGATCTTGGGCAAGTCACTTAGCCCCTGATTTTTACAGGTCAATGAGATTTAGGCTACGAAGATTTTAAATCCCTTTGGAAAATGAGACCTAGGCTCTTACATCATAGAAATGAAGAACTGTTAGGGATCAAGAGGTCAGCAAGTCCAGCCCCCTGTGCTGAGGCAGGACCATCCCTACCAGACCATCCCTAGACGAGTGTTTGTCCAAACTGTTCTTAAAGCCCTCCATGATGGGGAATCTACAACCTCCCTTGGAAGCCTATTCCAGAGTTTAAATTACCCTTAGAGTTAGGGAAAAAAAATTCTAATATCTAACAGAGATCTCCCTTGCTCCGGATTACACGCATTACTTCTGGTCATTTAAGTGTTGCACTACTGAGCACAACAATGCCTAAATCTGGATCTTAACCTCTCTGTTCCCTCTTGGTGAAGTAGGAGTAATACTTTCCCCACCTCACCGGAACATTGTGAGGATAAAAAATCTATTAATGATTGTGAAGTCACTCAAATATGAGGGCCATCTAAGTACTTGGATGTATTCATTAGTGCTGATCAGTTAAGTATTGCAGTTGTGAAGGCTTCTAATGCATAAATACTGATTTACCAAGTTCCTTTTGCTAATGTTTGTTCTCCTCCGTGGCAAGTGAGGAACAGGGGAAGAGAAGAGTTCCACCTTTTGATAATCATAGCCGTTTTTAAACCTTTCCCCTTCCCTGATCTCACGCTCACAGCAGGGAAGATAAAATGGATTCTGCTAGATAAACACAACTGGAGTTCAAATTGCTGATTGGGTTCTTTTTCCCAGAGTTCAAACCAAGGCTGTGCTGGCTGCAGCAGTTCAAGCTCGATGGCCCAGTGGGACTAATTACTCCATTTACAGTAAAACATGCAAGGAAATGTATCTCCCTATTCCCATATAGCCAAGTTTACTGAAGGATAACCTACTACATTACACAGATTAATACTCCAGTGAGTAAATTAATCCTCAGAATTTCACTCACTACTTGTGGCTTATAAATTTTAATTGGCTCTAAACTGCCACACGAATTTATGTGAATGTATATTGATGCAGTGAAAGAGATCAGAAATTACTCTATCGACACTTGAAGCGCCAAGATAAGATAACAGGAAGTGTTGGGACCGATTTATGAACGTATATTAATATTTGCAAAGTGGGATTCAAACTTATTTCAGCATTGCACAATCATATTACACACAGCTCGGTAGAGGAGAAGAAACAATGAAGAGAATAAATGCCTATATTTGGAACATACATTTCCACATTGGAAAAAGGCAGCTCCAATAGATATACCGGTTGGACTGTGCTTTTATGACTCACAGTCAACCTAATCTCCCAATGTATTGATCAGAATGGCCTTCTGGTATATTGCAATGCAGGTACAGCATGCACCTCTCTCGAGCAACAAGAATAAGATTGAATTTACATTGACAGAGGCCCCTCTCAGATCAGCTTCTTTATGCAATTCAGACAAGAACTAGGTTTCACTAATGCCAAGGTTCCCATGGTGGATTTGACATTTCCACATCCACAGAACAGGAGGCCAGATTTTCAAGGGTATTTAGGTGCCAAAAGATGCAGATATGTGCTGCCTAGTGGGATTTTCAAAAGCACATAGATACCTAACATGTTTAGGCATGTTTGAAAATCCAACCAAGCACCTAGCTGAACCTTTAGGAGCCTAAATACCTTTTATTGTCTGGCCTTTGGTGCAGAATCCACCCTCTGCTACAGAATTCTGCAGCATAATCCAATTGTAACTCTAATCTTCCAAAGATGAATCAAGGAAGGTTTGTCTCCCTGAACTGGTACACAGACAGCCTGAAATAGAGCTCTCAGAGAGGCTTGAACTGCTACTCCTTCTCATAATTGTCTGTTAACCCTGATGCCTAGCAATGAATACTTTGATGTCAACATTGTTAATCATTCCATTGCTGATGATTTTACCAGAAGCATCCCAGGTCCATTCTCCTTTATTGTTATATATGCTGGTAGTCACTGGGGTAGGCAGTGAATTAGCTGCTTGCAAGGGAATGAGGAGTGTAAATTTCACCAGGAAACAATTTAAAGACTCCCTGATGCAAGCAACATGAAAGAGGAAATACATTCCCTACCTATTGCCCAAAGGGTCAACAGCTTTCTGAAAGCCAAGAACCAAAACTCCTCTTCCTCATGCTTCCCTGGGTACCTAAAACCATAACAGCCACTAACAGCTTCTACAATGTAATTATGCATTTTCTACATACAAATCTGTGGCACATTTAAAATATTGGAGGCCACATAAAATCAATTTAATTTATTGTCAGAATGAGACGAGATAGGGACTAGATGGTATTTTCATGTTTAGTCCAGTAAAAACCTCCATGGCTCAACATATACTGATACTGCTCCAGAATTTCTCATCTACCACACTAGATTTAGAGTGAAGCTGAGATCTTCCATCCATCACCACCAGTAACAGAGGCCAAATTATGCCCTAAGCTGTGGAGCCCCATATTTCATTATGTCCTCAGTGAGTTGCACAGAGGTCACAGAGAATACAATCTGAAGGCAGTGGGGTTCCACCAAATGAAGGCAAAATTTGGCCTTCAGAATCTTTATTATTGCAGATTATGAAATGGAGTGGTTGGCAGGAAAATATCATTTATTTGGACACTGCAGATTTGAATATGCAAATCAATGTTCAGAATACAGAGCCATAGGATGCACTTTTTAGGGCAGAACTATACTTTTAAATTTGAGCCAAATCTCAACTGAATATTTTTTGTCTAAAAAAAAGTATGTTTAAAGGGACATCAATTTAAAAAAAAAACACTTCTAAGATGTTACACCAACACAGCTATGGGTAACATATAAAAGGAAAACAACAGAGTGACTTGAGGAGGAGGAACACATTGCTCATATTTTTTCCCCCCAGTATGTTTCCTTATACATTTGGCAGCTCTTTGCAAACAGTCCATTTCATTGTTGCCTCTGTTTACCTGGGCCTCTGATATACAAATAGGGGAGAGAAAACCATTTTTCAAAATATAAATCACAAAAACAGGCAAGGGGATTTAAGGGCACACATGGTACCTGAAACAACTTAACAATGATTTTTAATTGTCCAGATTTTAAAGGGATTTTATTATTTTATTGATATAAAATTATTGTAATATTTTCCCTCTCTTCATCCTACACATTTCCAGTTACGGGATGAAAGCAGAAGTGCCAAAGCTCCAGTCCCCTTACAAAGGGCATTTTCCTAGTATTTTTGTCCTTACTCGAGTCAAGACTACTAGAGGAAGTCTGTTCTCACAAGATTTCCAGCCCAAATTCAAACTCAAGTTATTCAGCCACATTTCAGTTAAGTGCTCATGCTCCTGGTTGCTCATCCAGCCTGATATGAACCTATTGAGGCTCACCCATCACTACTTTCTCTCTGGATTTATGCTTTTGCTCTTCGAACAATGTACCTCTCATGTTGGTTGAAGCAGGGCATACTCCTTTGCTCCAGTCTTCTTGCCCCACAGAAACTGCATAGGTTGGGCATTCATAATATCATTTTTCTGAGTTCCCTCCACCAATACCACTACAGTCCCCATGCAACAGTTATTTGTCAGTCTCCTCAGGATAGGGGAGAGGAAGAGAAGAGCAGTGGTCTCCCTTTTCTAAGGCAACTAGGCTTAGCTAGCACCTTTCCTGTGCCTCTTTATCCTTCTGGGCTAATGGGCTCTTTATCCCACCCAGACTACCAGCCTGGTTATCTAATTATCTCTAATTATCCCAGTCAGCTTTCTCTAGGGGAACTAATGGCCACCAAAATGTTGGCTCCCTGCACTCTGTTACAGTGGCAAAGGAAGGCACGCACACAAGTGGCAGCAGAAAATACACACATTGTGTTGATCTATTGCAGGGTGAAGGTAAAATATGATGATGTACTACTATAGCTGGTGCCCAATAAATTGTAGGCCGCTAGCCTCATTAGTATTAACTGTAACCTCAGCTGGGTTAAGATGGAAAGCCTCACTGCTAGGATCAATGCAGACCAAACTAGACCATGACTCAATGGGGACTGGACTCTGCCAGCAGGAATCTTCCACTGCACCCTAGCTTCTGTGTTTGAACACAGAGTAAACTGTTTTGGAAACATACAGGTTAAATTATTTAAAGGTATGTATCAATGAGATTTTCCATTTTCAATTGCTGCCATGTCATAAAAGCTTTTCAGGAGAGGGGTTACATCTTCCTGTATTTAGAAATTACTTACTATATTTTGGCCACTAATTCTATTTTACATAGGTTCTTATACTGGGCTCCTCACCATCATATCTGAGCATTTTCCAATAATGCGTTCAGTGATGTGACTAATATCTGTCAGATGTTTGTTTTTTCACCCTCTCCTCCAGGGGAAAACATGTATGAAGTGGAGCATCTTGTTTTGGATTTCCAAACACACACAGCTATACGTTTGTTAGAGAAGGCAACATCAAATAAATGTCCTCTGCACTGAGACCAAGGCGCAGAGAGATTTGTGATGGATGGCCTTTTCTTCCCCACAGGAAGCTGTATTCCACACACTTGGGCCAGCCCCTGAGAAAGTACTGTCTCCTAAGGCACTGTCTATTATTATTAATTAACAAAAGGTATGAGTAAGTAGGGTTTGAGAACTGACCTAGAGACAAGTTTCCCCTCAGGTTTGAAAACAGGGATAGCAATACTTGCTTACTTGGCTCTCCCAACAGCTTTGGCAGGGTTGAAGTTGGAAAGGGACTGTAAATACTTCAGAGTAGTATTATTATTTGAGGCCTGGAAGAAGGATAACTGAGATCTGAAGGGAAGGAGCAAGCACTAACAACCTTAGAGATATAATCAGCATTTCTCCAATGCTTAACTAGACACCCCTGTTGCTTCAGTCTACAGTGATAGCATTCATGTATGCATTTTCCTTCATTATTCAGTCACGTTGTTTTCAGATCCAAAGTCAACAGTTCTGCCAGTGATTGTAATTAAAACAAGATCATAACCCTTCTTGTATTTTCTGTTGGGCTGCCTCTTAATTGCCCCTTGCTATCCCCTGGGTGTCTGTAAGTGGAGGTTCTCACCAATAGTGTATCCTCTCCCATCTGAGGGCATCATTATAGGGAACTTCATTTCTGGCACCTCCCTATCAGATTGTCCCTCAGACCTTATAATACATCTTTCTGAGTCTTCATCTCCTATAGCTCAGCCCTCTGGTCAGGTCACAAACATCTAAACCCCTTCCAGGATAGGGCAAATGAGAATCCAAATATCTTCAAACTAATAGCTGTTCCCTCATTAGCTCTACCTCAAGGTTTTCCCTACTTGCTCCTGTAGCATTTTTCCTTAACTGTTACTTGATTGGTTAACCTCTATCTTAAGGCTTCCTCTACTAAAGAAACATATCTATCCTACCGTCTTCACCCAAGCTAGCATCCCTCAGTCTATTTATAAGGCCTCACTCCACCTCCTCTGGTTACTCACTTCCCCAGGTGTAGTATATGACTAATTAGGGTTCTTTCCCCCCAGCCTTGCAGGTTGTAAAGTTTAAGCCCCCTCATAGTATCTCATTAAACAGATCACCACCCCTTGTGGGAATTGCCATTCTTGAGTGGCATCCTACCATTTCTACAGGATGGAGCTAGGCAAATTACACAGGGAAAGAGATTCTTTGCCTAAGAGTGTGTAAGGGTGGTGTCCTGTTTAGGAAAGCCAACTACTTAGAGAGGCTTTGATGTAGCAGATCCACAATAATTAGTTTGTAATTTTTTCTCCAGAGAACAATAGGTCCAAGGATCAAAAAAAATCATCTCCTTAGAACAGTTTTGGTTTATGATGTGGGGCAGTTTGACCTAACATATTACATATTAGACCCATAAGTTAATTAACTAGTTAATATTAAAAGACCTATTCATTAGATTAATTAAGCTAATACTGTTCTAACATTCAAATATGAAAAAAATGTGTGCAAACAAAACAGCTCTATTAACTTTCAGATAAATATTTTCAAGCTTAATAAAACTAAAGGGTATTGCTCAAGGATGGTAGAAAGTTTTCCTTTGCACGGTAGTAAGAGCATATATAGCCACAGAGCATTTAAATGCATGATTAAAATCTGTAGTATACCATGTTTGTTACAAACTGGCAGTGGCTGCTCCAGGGTTAAGGTTGTAACTGACTTTCAACACTCAGAATCCACAAATGAAGATATACTAGCTTCTGCATTAGAATGGTATGTCTGGGGCTCAATGGAATTTTTGTTCTAGCAGTCAAATAAATTGGACAAAGCATTCTTGAATTAGCATATCCTTAAAAAGATAGGAGACAGGGGAATTCACTAGAATTCTAAGTCTAACTTACCTGTCACTTTTTAGCAAGCAAGCAAGCAAGAAAGAATAAACTAAGGAAGGAGAGAGAGAAAACTGTGCTTACTAGACTTAGACACAGGCCCCAAGATTATTTGATTCAACTCTTTTTTTTTTTTAAAGAAGCTAAGACATTAAATAGTTATATCAGAACAGCTCATTGTCTCTGAGCTTAAAATATGGTATCAACTGTTTGCTGGACCCCTAAACTTTCATTTCAAAAATGTTTCTAGCTTTTTTTCTTTACAGAGATGAACCTCAAAAGCCTTATGTGTACTTGCAAAATGACCTGTGAGCATCTGCAGATGAACTAGTACCACATATAGGGTTACCAGATGTCCTGTTTTTAAAGGGACATTCCCATTTTTGGGGACTTTTTCTTATATATGTGCCTATTACACCCTACCCCCTCTCCCATTTTTTCATAGTTGCTATCTGGTCACCCTAACCACATAGAGTTTGTTCCCTAGGCTGCTTTATCGCTTGGGCTACCATAGACTAGCCCACAGTATTGGGGAGATATAATTGTCTCTCCAGAACCCCTTTGTCTTACTTTCCTGTGCCAAGTGGCGCTCAGGAAAGAATCGGCCCATTGTGTAATTTCACTGCTTTGCACTAACATAGAGTATACATTGTAAAACGCATGTAAATGACTGCAACTCATGTCCTTGTGAGGATCTATGCTCAGTATCATTGGTGGCACTTGGAGTCAAATCTTGGGCAGCACCAGCCCAGCTACACTACTTGCTGATGTCTGTTGTCAGAACTGCTAATTTTGCTTGTTTAGACAAAGTGTTAGCATAAACTAATTGCTAGGAGAAAGGCAGGGGAGGAGGAAGGGGAAGCTACATCAAAATGACTTAAGTTGTTTGTAACATCAGACACACTTTAAAACGTTGAAATTGCTACTAAGAGAACTAATCCCTTTTTTACCTTGCTTGAGACTGGAAAGTGGGAGACCACTGTAATTAAGTTGACTGGATCTATCCATTTGACAATGGAATCTCTTTGATGGTTGAAGTAGAAATGAAAGCCTCACTTTGCTATTGCTCCCATAAATTCCATGGTAATGCCAGTACCTCCTCCTGAGGACCTCCTGAGGTGGGGTGGTGGAGCCCAGAGAAAGTCTCATACTGGGGCAGAGGGGGAAGGAAGGAGATGATAGGAGGAGGAAACAGAGTCTTGCATGGAAGTGCGGAAGGGAAAGGAAAAGAAGTGGAAATAGAATGGATAGGGAGAAAAAAGTCTTACATTAGGGCAATGAAAGCCAGTTATCAAAGATGAGAAAGAGCTCCAGAATTGGTTGGACTGCTTTTCCTGGCAATGTAGTGGGGGAGTAGAGCTCATTCTGCCAGCCCTCTAGTCCAAGGGAAGTGGTCTCTGGGGCACATAATTTCCACTAAGTCCCACCCTTGTGTTACCTGTAATAAAGTTACCCTGCTTAACTTTCCCACCCTCTCAATAAGAATTCATGTTCTGCCTAAAATAACCAAATTGGGACTGCAGAGAAAAAAGCATTGCAGTAAATGAATACAGAAGAAAATAATTTCCTCAGAATCTTCAAACCACTCAGTAACTCTTAGAAAGCCTGGGGAAAGAAAACCCTGATAAAACCTTTCCTAGGGATCTAGTAATGTGCACTCTTCCATTCTCGTGAACGAGGAGCCGTGCACTCAAGTGATAGGAACCCCATCACTTACTCTTATCTATGGGGTATCCTCTAATTTGATATGAAAGTGTAAAAATGTTTTGAAAAGTAGATCTTGGCACAATTCATGTCCTTCAAGCCTCTTCCAATGGAATCGTTTATCAAATATGTGAGGCCATGTCAGACTGAGGATTTCTGAGCCTTATCCTAACTTGCATTTTATGTATGGATTAATGAATGAAGAAATGAATCAAGAAAGACTGCTCTGCTCTGATTGCTCTCAGTTTGTCATATGCAATTTCTTTTTAATGTCCTACCTGGAAAAGGGAAAGAATCAGGCTTCCTCTTCATGTTGATTCTATCCACTGTTATTTGCCCTATTGAATAAATATATTTGCACTGAGCTGCCCAATAGATGACACTGCTGGGATAATAAACTTGCAACCCCCATCTTTGTGTGCTCTGAGAATGGCCTGCTGGGACTTTCTACAATAGTTGTAGACTGGCTTTTAGAAGGGGCTTAGGTATTTAATGCCATTGGTCCCTTATGTGCCATGAAGTATGGAGATATATTTTTTAGAAATTGAGGCAATTTTGCTCCCACTGTAGCCAGGGGGAATTTTGCTGGTATCTTCAATGGTAGGTCACATAAGGTAGGTTAGGTACCATGATCAGAGATCATCTCTCCATGAGAGGGTTGCACTGATTTAACTACCTAAATTGATATAAGGTTCTCTTAAACCAAAATAAGAGTGTCTACACGGGGAGGCTGCATCTTTACAACTAAATTGATTCTAACCTAACCCTTTCTTAGTTAACTCAGTGCATCTTTTTCAAAGCTGTAATAAAGCAAGCCTTGCTACTGGGAGTTGCAGAATCTGCCTGGAGTTATTTTCTTTAGGAAGAAGTGAAAATGGTGTAAAGGCATTGCTGGATCCCCACAGTAGCTGAATATCTGTGATCATTCTACGGTAATCATGAGTAGCCTCAATGATCTTCATTATTCTGCTGCTGGAAAATCCCCCATGTGCACCTCAAAGCATTGGGTTTGCTTTAGTCCTCATTTGCATTTTCTCTTTTATCCATACAATAACAGAAGTTCGGTGTTTTGACAGGTTGTCATCTGCACCATCCCCATCCTGAGGGCTGGTGCCATATATGCAATTGTTCTCCACAGCCCCTTTTATCTTTCCTATATAGTGCTAAGAAAGATGGAAGACGATTTCAATGTTTTAACATGCACGCTGTTGGAAAGAGGGTGTAGAGCATATGTTAGCATCACGCTAATATAACTAATCTGGAAGAGGCTGGATAGAGGGCTAGGAAAAGATGACATCCAGTGCAGGAGACTGGATTAAATTGGTTCTGAAACACTCTCTCTTAGCACTGATGTCATGAATTCACAGATTGTTTGCTTACTAGAGTAAGTGTTTGTTTTTTCCTTACGGATAGTTTGTTATATTTCGAAAAGAGAAAGGAAAGGAAGAAAGGACATCTGTGTTCAGAAGCACAGGAGAGAAATAAAGCAAGCCTTTTGAATGTGTCTTTTCCTCACATTTAGAGATTAGTTTAGCCTTTGCAATTTATATCTGATCCCAGCTGGGTGTGGAGGAGAATGAAGGGAGAGAGTGAGTTAGGAGGAGGAACAAGAGAGGGAAACTGAATAGAAATGTGGCCCAAATTCTGAAATCCCAACACAGTACAAATTTTGTCTGAGTAAGGACAATTTCAGGAATTTAAGGCTGACTCAAGGCTTACTGAAGTCATTGGAAGGACATGCATCTGAGGAAGTGGGTATTCATCTACAAAAGCTTATTCTCCAATACGTCTGTAAGGTGCCATAGGACTCTTTGTCACTTTTTACAGATCCAGACTAACACAGCTACCCCCTCTAATAATTGGAAGGACTGTCAGTGCCCTCAGTGGGTTTTGGATCAAGCCCTTCATACATAGATCCAAGGAAAGAGAGACTTAGAAATCCATATGTCAGTGATTCTAAGTCACATTTACTCTAAATTATAAATTAAATTAATACAATTTTGGAAGGTGGAGCCATACATTGAATTTGCTGGTGCTGCTCTTTCTAGGTGAGCCTATCTTTAGGCTCAGTATTGTCCTGTCTATTGTGCAATGTTTTGAAGGATTTTCTTTCTGGTATATTGTAGGTCTGTCCATTTGTCTATCTATTTTCTTACTTTTTATTGCATAGACAATATTTCAGTGAAATCTCACTTCACCAGCCAACTGCCATGGACTACTAGCACAAAAGAAAGTGCCATCTCTACTTGAAAAGTAATCAAAGAGGGGGAAATCAAAAAAGTTAATAGCCACAGCTGCCACTTTGAGTTTCCCTGACACAAGCTCTTTCAGCTATAGGATATCAGCCAGAGTTCAGGTAATAACAGTTGTATAGTGCAAAGTTTTATTGCCACTAGTAGGCAATGACTCCTGAGTAGAGCTGGTCAAACTTTTTCAGTAGAAACCTTTGTGAAGAGAAAAGACCTTTTCTGAAAACAAAGTTTTGCCTGGAAATATGAACTTAGCAAACTTTTCCCACATCTGTTTAGCTTAATCAACTGGCATCTGATGCCTTCCCAACCTACTTGAGAAGATCAGCATGATTTTTTATTAAGGCAGTCTTCTTCCTTTCCAGCAAGACTAATCCTGCAGGGCATAAGCAAACACCAATACACCACGAAAAATTTCAATTTTAGCCATACATGCCAACCTGAACACTGCCACTGCTGAAATCTCCACATTCCTCCCTGGTATATATGATTTATAGCCATTTATTGGTCAGAATCTACCCAATAGGACCTTCCCTAAGACCAAGATTCCTCACAGTCCTCTCCAACTTCAAATGTGAAGTGTCTTTTCATTCTGATGTCCAAGATGAAACACCAGCTGAACGCAATAGTCAATGCTATAATGTGGTCATACATGAACCACACAAGTTCCTCCATAAGCTTCATTTAGATTACTCAGCCACGATTTTCCTCCCACTCTCCTAAAACGTGTCCGCTCATCCTCCTCTGTGTAACTTTGCAAACATGGCAATGACACCCAAGTATGCCTCACCTTACAGTGGAAAATATTTAAATGAAGAAGAAGTGGAACTACCCAGCCAAGTTGTTACATGTTTGTTATATTTTAGAACTCTAGTAAGCCTTAATCCAGGGGCAGGCAACCTATGGCATGTGTGCCGAAGGCAGCACGCGAGCTGATTTTCAGTGGCACTCACACTGCCCAGATCCTGGCCACGGGTCCAGGAGGGGCTCTGCATTTTAATTTAATTTTAAATGAAGCCTCTTAAAAATTTTTAAAATCTTATTTACTTTACATACAACAATAGTTTAGTTATATATTATAGACCTACAGAAAGAGACCTTCTAAAACGTTAAAATGTATTACCAGCATGCAAAACTTTAAATTGGAGTGAATAAATGAAGACTTGGCACACCACTGCTGAAAGGTTGCCGACCCCTGCTTAATCCAAGCCAATGGAATAATGCCATAATATGTGTGTTTGTGGCACTCCCTTTGACATTAATGGGAGTTAGACATAGAAACAAAACTAGCCTCCTGGGCACTAGTAGCTAGAAGTCATTGCCATCCAATGACTGCTTCGTGTCTCCATCTAGTTCCTAGTAGAAAAGCGTCCACATCACAAAGCCACCCTCACTCCTAGCAGTAATTGACACCGTGTTGGCAGTTTCAGCGGAGAGACAAAGGACTGAGAGCCTGAACTAACCTGCCAGGGTGGTCATTCAATATCAGAGCTAAGCCACGTTAGCTGATCAATTTGAGGAAGTTTCCTTACAGTTGTCCATTCTGTCTCAATTATGTGCATAAAAGGAGTAACTTTACACAAAGTAAAACTATTTCCCCACGCTTATTTCTCCGACCACTCCTCCACTCCCAGTTTCTTACATCTCCTTGTCAATTGCTGGAAATGGGCCATTTTCTTTACCACTACAAACAGTTCTTTTTCTCTCCAGCTGATAATAGCTCACCTTAACTGATCACTCTCCTAATAGTATGTATGGTAGCACACATTGTTTCATGTTCTCTGATTATATATATCTATCCTCCTACTGTATTTTCCACTGCATGCATCCAATGAAGTGGGCAGTAGCCCATGAAAGCTTATGCTCAAATAAATGTGTTAGTCTCTAACGTGCCACAAGTACTCCTGTTCTTTTTGTGGATACAGACTAACACAGCTGCTACTCTGAAACAGTAAAGTCAGCCATCCAGTGTGCAATACAGAGCTCCTATTCCACACAGAGGTAGCCTCTCTAGGTGTTGATGATGAAAAGGCTAATAATATACCTTTAAGAAATGAGAAGAGGAGCGAATGTACCACTGTAATGTATCCAAACCCCAGCTGTTGTAACAGCACAGTGAATGTTCCTGTTTCTTAAAGGGTGGCAAGCATGTCGAACCCTTCTCAGTCTTAATTACAAAACAAAACAAAACAAAACAAAACAGGATCCTCTTACTGTATATCTTTATTTATCCTCTCATCTGCTGTAGCATTTTAATATCCACATTTCAGTAGAAGACAGATGCCTAGTTTTTAACACTCTGTTGTAATGGCTTAATACTCTAGGAAAGATTGGGGGGGGGGCCACATGGAGAACAACTTTTGAGCAAATGGGCTTGAATATTCATTAAACAACATTTAAATTAAACACCAAACTCTAAAAGCAGCAACATATGGCCTGTTTTATTTTACATCAACTGAATGGGAGGTTGTGCCATTAGTTTCTGCAGACATAATGTTTGTTACAAATGAAGTATGTTTTCCTTTAGGGACTGCAACACCATTTCTGTATCAGTGCAGTGTGGTGAGCCCCCAAAGGGCTGGGTATATTTCACATGTGAAGTGCTCTTGACAACACTCTTCAAAATGTAAACAAAATTCCCATAAATCTTCAATGGGGAGGGGAGGCTGGGACAAATTAAACACTTTAATAAGGAACAAACAAGGAAGACAGTTCTCACTTTTCAGGGTTTTATTGTGGTTTATAGAATCTATTCACACTACTGTCCTCCCCGCCCATTCCTTTGTGATTAGACATTTTTGTATCACTAACTGTGTGTCATGTGGCTCTACAGTCCTCTGCTGGTTAAACAGCTGCCTTGCACCAGCTCTTGGAGAATCCATCTGGTTTCTTTTGAGCATCTTCCCCAAAAAGCGGGAAGGGAAGTGCTTGCTCTTGAAGTTGTCATAGATAGGAAATGGCTTTACAAGACATGTTCGCTGCTCAGCAAGCTCTGAGGAAAGTATTTTATAGTCCGCTGTGTTTCAGTTCCCAGGACAGCTGCTTAGGAGGTCAAACAAATAAGGAAAGAGGGTGCTGAGGTAGATCTCTCTGAGAGTTGAAAACCAGAAGGGGAAACCACAATAGCTGAGATTTTGGGCTAAGTTCTCTCTCTGCAATGCTCACCTAACTCTAAAGACAGCTAGCACTCCATATTAACTGAAGAAAAGACCTCGGAGAGACCGGGCTATGGGTTGATTAGGCAGGTACCTTCAGGACCATGCTCCTGTTGTTCCTATATACAAACACATGCCACTGAATTTACATTAGCAAACACATGATGTTTGTTTACATTTTTTTTAAGTTAAGAAACCCAGCAGTATTTATTCTGTATCTTTAATACAGAGAGAGAGTTAATGCGGAGTTGGTTAAAGGTAGCTGCCAGACACATGCTGTTTGTTTACTTTTTGTGTTTCTCTCAGGTTGAACAATGCATTTTACTAATCTGTTTCCCTTTAGTTTATAGTCCATGTATTTTCCGACTTCTCATGCACTAGTATGCTGCTTCAGTGGGTTGGGATACAAACACAAGAGAGGAATGATCAATGCCAGACGAGCTGCCTTTTTTAAAGAATTCATGTGAACATTTCCGTACACTTTCAGATTTTTGTAAAATCTGGCTTTTACAAAACACTGAATTGAGCCTAAATCAAACTAACCATCCTCTTTAGTATTTAGTTAGGGGGAAATGGCTTAAAACCTAATCAGCTCAAAAACAAAACAAAACACCAATGTAGTTTGAACTACTGAATCTGCCTGAGCCAATTTTTTTTCTTTGTTTGTTCGTTTTCTCTTATAATGACACTTTTCTACTCTTTAAAAATGCTTCTCTCTCCTCTTTTTGCTGCATGGAAAGATCTACACAAACTGCCAGGGAAACAATGAAACTGACAGAAAGTGCTGTCAAATTCACAAAATGAATACTTTTTTTTTTTTTTTTTTTTTTTACTTGTAACAAGATTAGATAAATTTTCAGTGTGATTTTTAAGTTGACTGTGTCCCTTTAAACTAGTCAGCAAATGTTAAAACAGGAAAGTGTCTGAACTAGTCTTTTACCTACCTACAGTCGGGACTGTTGTAGAAAAGGTACATCAACAACCAGGCAAGCAAAATGTTGACAGGAAATTATGTCAGGACAGTACAATTAGATCAGATCATGATGAAACAAAATGAAGCATGGTTCTTGGAACTTAGGTCAGTTTAAATTCTGGCCAGCCTCATTAGATAGCATTTTAACCTAACAAACAAGTATCATCTGCCCCCAGTCAAGGAATGGATTTGTACATTTTGCCTCAGATTATAAGAATATCTACAGTTGTTGAGAGAAGACACAGATGACAGAAATGTACTTCTGCCTAAGCTTGCTACTTGACCCCGTTTATGATTTCTATATGTATGAATAGCAATATCTGCAAAGGAGGACGGTTCTTTCTTATTATAGTACTTGTTGCCGATGGCCAACTCCTGGAAAAAATACAATTATCTCTAAGGCTCAGGATGCCTTTTAGCCACTTATGCAGCTGTTTCATTAGCCACAGCTCTTCTGGAGAGTGAAAGCTAAAATTAAAAGGGAACTTATTGAATTCCAAATGATGGTAAAATTCATAAGGGAATATGAATTTGAAGCTTTTTTTTTTTTAAAGACAACTTTGGAGTTCACACTATTGGGGCTCACCAAGTGTTACCAATGCAAAACTGTGCTCCTCAGCTAAGCCCTTAAAGCAAGCCCCAAAGCTTTAGTGTACCAGGATATGCCCTGTCGTAACATCAGTGTTGTCAAAGCCTATCTAAAACTGCCCACAGCCACAGCACCTAATTTGTCTTTTTAGTAAGGCAGAATTTCACACTATAGGTAAAATAATAATTGGGCTCACAGTGCAAAGTTCACATGTGAGACTGAATTTTTTGAAAATTTAGAGGGAAGATGGGCTGTCAACATCTGGAGTTCTTCCTCAATCAAAATATCTATCCTCAAGATGAGGCCATTAAGCTGTGACTTGGATCTGATCAAACACAAACTTCAGGGATGTTCAGATTTGGAGTTTTAGATCAGGCTAATCATCTCAAATATCAATCCTCCATCGACAGCCGCCCTTGTGTAAAGTTCTATATCCCACCCTTTTTCCTAGGAGCTGCTGTTTATATTAAGAAGAACGCTGTACGATACCCTATCAAGCCACTTAGAAGTCCCTGATTTCTTCTGCTCACTGTTTGCTCTGAAGTAGATTTGAGTGTGTCCTATGTATAATAGACTACAAATTAGAAATAGGATCTGTAACATCATTTTATCCCTCCCCTAACCGTACAGGATTGCTCCTCAAAGCCTATTTCCTGCTGTTCCTGGGTCTGAAACGATGGTGATGGGTTAATGAAGATCTCACCATTTAACCTAAGATGGGACTATTCACAAGCTGGTAGTTTAATTTAGAGGTGTCTGCCCCATAAATCTCTCACTGGTTTTAATTTGGCCTTCATGAAGATCATAAGAATGATACTCATGGTTGAAGATGGTCTATTAAGGAAACCCCCAATCTCGAAAAAAGTCTAAGTACATTTTATTGAAGCCAAGGCAAAAGACAGTCCAAAAGCAGGCAGCTATTGCTAAAACAGTGGCTTCTACAGAGGACAGGACACATTAAGATCAGCTAGACGACACAAAGGTGTCTTCAGAACACAGCAGGAATGGCATAAAGATTCCTCTCTTCACCCATGCCTTCTATATAATTGTTTTACCTCCCATAGGAAAGAGTTACCTTAGAGTATCATCACAGCATGAAGTGTGTGTGCGCATCTGTATTAAATTTTGAGTTATAGAACAGCAGCTACTCCTAGCTCAGATTGTATTGCAGGAAGGAAAAATGTTGCCAGAATAAAATCATATTTATATAAGGGGAGAACACTGCTTATTTTGGAATAATTTAGAAACAAAGTTTTCAAGTAACAAAATCAGTTGCCTGCCATATTCCACCATGAGTGGCAGAGAACATCCCCACAGACCACATATTTTCAGCTCAAAGAAGACCCCAAAGCATTGAAGATAAACTCAGGTAACTGTATGATATGTCATCAGTCTGATATGGTAAGTTCATTTCAAACTACCTGTACTTCAAAATGACCTGCTATATTCTCCCTAAAGGTGAGCCCACTGGAAATGCTTAGTGTCCCAACCCGCTGGATAATTTTCAAACCATTATAAACTAAACCGTTAGAAGGAAAAAATCTGTTTCCCCATTAATTCACTGGTCAGTTCATCCGTACAGTGACAGCTCAGAATATGTCGCAGTTGCAGATCACAGATACATACCACAAGATAGGCTGGAGGAATGGTGCTGGGCTATTGGTAGGGCCCTACCAAATTCACAGTTGTGAAAAATGCATCATGGATCATGAAATCTGGTCTTTTGTGTACTTTTATCCTATACTATACAGATTTAATGGGGAAGACGAGCATTTCTCAAACTGAGGGTCTAGACCCAAAAGGGGAATGTGGGGCTGGTTCACAGTATTGCCACCCTTACTTTTCCACTACCTTCAGAGCTGGGTGGTCAGAGAGTGGTAGCTGCTGGCTACAGGCCCAACTCTGAAGGGAGCAGCACAGAAATAAGGGTGGCAATACTACACCTCTCCCCCCCCCCTCCCCCCCGCCGGCAGCCTCCTTTCAGGTCAGGCCCCCCTACTGTGAAATTTCATATTTAAACATCTGAAATCATGAAATTGACCAAAATGACTGTGAATTTGGTAGGGCCCTAGCTATAGGTAGCCAAAGAAATGGCAATGTATATACACTGTTATATATACACACACCATGCCCTGCTTTGAAAAAAAAAAAAATCTCATAAAAATGATTGTGATGAGTTGGATCACAGAAACTCCCTTGGGAGCTACCAACTGATGTGCCAAGACTACTTCTATCCCTGTTTCCCCTGCCAGCTCAGGACTTCAGCACCCTGTCTTGCCGAGCCAGACACTCCTGTCTGTTCCAACAAAAACCCAGAGTCTGAATTACCTGCCCCAAAGCTGCAGGTTTACCTGAAAACAGCTCACAGAAGTGTGCTTGTCTTTAGCACTCAGATGCCCAACTCCCAAAGGGGTCTAAACCCAAATAAATCCGCTTTACCCCGTATAAAGCTTATGCAGGGTAACCTCAAATTGTTCGCCCTCTATAACACTGATAGGGAGAGATGCACAGTTGTTTGCTCCCCCAGGTATTAATACATACTCTGAGTTAATTAATAAGTAAAAAGTGATTTTATTAAATACAGAAAATAGGATTTAAGTGGTTCCAAGTAGTAACAGATAGAACAAAGTAAGTTAACAAGCAAAATAAAATGTGCACATCTATGTCTAATCAAACTGAATACAGATAAGATCCTCACCAGTTCCAGAATGCTCTCTTTTACAGGCTAATCTCCTTTTAGCCCGGATCCAGCAATCCCACACACCCCCTGTGGTTACTGTCCTTTGTTCCAGTTTCCTTTAAGTATCCTGGGGGGGGGGGGGAAGAGAAGAGGTTCCTTCTTTAGCCAGCTGAAGACAAAATGGATGAGTCTCTCACAGGTTTAAATAGACTCTCTTTTGTAGGTGGAGACCCCCTTCTTCGCTCCTATGCAAAGTCTCTCTTGTGGGTGGAGACCCCCTTCCTCACTCCTATGAAAAGTCCAGCTCCAAGATGGAGTTCTGGAATCACCTGGGCAAGTCACATGTCCATGCATGACTCAGTCTTTACAGGCAGAAGCCAATTTCCACATGGCATCTTGTATGTCTCCAGGAAGACTTATGTGGATTGGAGCCTTCCAAACTCTTTTGTCTGTTAAGTGCTTCTGGAATGAGCACTTAATTTGCACATTCCTTTCCTAAGAAGTGACCAAACGTTTTAACTAAGGCTACTTAGAAATAAAGCAATTATACAGCCAATGTTCATAACTTTGAACACACAAATGGTGCCTGCATACAACTAGGATGAACATAACCAGTAGATCAAAACCTTTACATAGATATGTTACATGGCATATGTAGCAAAACCCTATTCCAGTTATATCATACATACATTTATGAGTCTTCCCCATAAAGCCTTATCGGGTACACTGTCACAATGATTTGATAATCAATCCTGGGATTTTAAAAATATATATATTTTTTACCAAACTGCTTTCAGTGAGAAATGCCATCCTAATACTGAATTAAATCCTCCTGTGAACTACGGCTGTACCCCTTCTGCAACTTCTGTAAAAGTCACAGAATTTTTTGCCACAATTACAGCTACTCCACTGCAAAAGGGTTTTGTATTTGTTTTAATTTGTACAACCACCTTTACCAAAAAGCCTTTTTTTTTTTTTCTTACAGCTAAAGGAAGGAGACAAAGGAGGAGGAGTCAGAACAGGACAAGCAATATAGATTTACATCAGTGCTCTAGTGGTGCCTTCATAATATTTGAACTGCTTAGTACATTTTATTTTTTATATAGTTCTCTTGAAACAGTGTTAAGGTTGATTGCTGATTTATTACTCCTCATCCCCTACCACCACCTTCTCCTCTCCCACTTCGGTGAAGAGTTTGCCCTCTGCTGTTCAGCACGATATGGCTTCTTCTAGATTTTTGTTTTTACAGAAACCATTCAGGTATTTGTATTGCTTTGTTCACACTACCCTCTAGTGATGGTTCTAATATATTTGATAAGGCGGCTCTTCTTTGCGTCATAGTGCTAAACAAGATGCAAGGAGAGGCGGCTTAGGATGGGAGCCTCACAGCTTTTACAATACATAATTTAATTTCCAATCCAAGCTCAATTAAGTGAATAGGTGTAATTCCATGACTAGAACAAGCTTTAAATGAGGCTCCTTTATGTTTCCTTGCTCTTTTATAAGGAGGAAACATAGCCCCTTGTTATTTCATCTTACAAAATTCATTAGAGAGAGGAAAGGAATTAAATGTGTACGTAATAACCCATTCCCACAGCAAATCCCACACCTTTTATTACATGGAAGCTCCCATGTCCACACAAATCCATGTTTCCTTCACTGCTGCTCACAAAACCTTCCTTCTCCCTCATATCTTGATCATTCCTCTTTCCTTAAGAGGTCCCCCCACAGAAGTTTGCACAGGCTTGAGGTGGGGTATTCTTAATACTCACACAGGAGGTCTCCTGGGATGAGAAACTGCTCAACAGGTCAGATACATCCATCATTCAGTAGTTTGTTCTTAGACAAGTAGTGAAATAGAAAAAAAGGCATCTCAACTAATTAAAGGCAACACACATTACTTTCAATTATAGATTTTTTTCATATCTTAATGGCTTTATTCAATTTCTTATTAACAGCACATTAATATAAATGTGTGATATTATAAATGAGCCTAGAGCGAACACTTTAAAAAAATCTGCATCTGAGTGCACATTAAAATAAGGTGCCATTTTTACTTGGGCACTCATGGCTAGGCAGGTACACAGAAAAGGTGTTTTGTTTTGTTTTTTTAAAGTCCTCCCTACTTTTCACTCACCGTATCCTTATAGAACTAAACACTCTCTCATTGAATGCATGCTGCAGACTCTACTGCATCATTAGCATAGTTTAGTATCTGTTTCCCTGTTATATCGGTGTAGCCCTACTGGCAAGGGCTTTTTAACAAGTGTTAGCAAGGGCATAAAGGGAATACGATAATACAACTAAGGGGCATAGTTTACACTACAGAAGCATTACTATTTACTTCCAATGAGGCAGATAAGCAGGCCAGGTCCACAAAAGTGTTTAGGCCCCCCAACTACCCCTGAAATCCAGGGAAATTAAGAACTCAGATCAACGGAGAACCAGAGCCTAAAAATCTGACAAGGACCCTAACATGAATTAACAGAACTGGCAGTTCAAAAAACCCTTACCTGTGAACTGAGCACATTTGAGTGGACAGGAAACCACACAGTGCTACTTTTATGTATTAGGCAGTGTTTAGTTAAGACAGAAACCTTCAGAAATTAATAAAATACTAGGTTGCTGCCATCCTCTGGTCACCTAGCTAAGACTGTAGGTAGCAGACTGCAAGATTTTAACCCTGTACGGCCAGGGCCTTCATCTCCATTTGGACTGAGTACTGCACCCACTCAAATTAGGTCTGTAAAAGCCTATAGCTGAGTATCTTAACTCCTGCTGTGGGCAAGTGCTATTTCCAAATAGTTATTCCCTATTAACTTCATGCATGGAGAATGAGGGCCTTATTCCAGTGAAGAGCATCCATTCCTGACATTAATCTATAGTTATTCTAGAATGCAGGTAAAGGGGGAGTCAATCTCCCCACGGAAAGCCCCACCTTTAAACCAGCCAATTATCAGACATCTCCAAAATTTGAGATCAGCTGACAAATACATGAGATCACAGTGCTGTCTCTGACATTACCTAGAAAACACTTGGAAATGAATCTGGATGCAAACTTTAAAGGTATCTTAAATCACAGCACTCGAAACTGAGGGAGAGGAGCTCTATTTGCATTTATAGCTAAAATGCCCCAGTAGTCGATATCAGAGTAGCAGCCATGTTAGTCTGTATCCACAAAAAGAACAGGAGTACTTGTGGCACCTTAGAGAATAACAAAACGTATTTGAGCATAAGCTTTCGTGGGCTGCAGCTCACTTCATCAGATGCATGCAGTGGCAAATACAGCAGGAAGACAGGACAGACAGACAGACAGACACACACCAAGAAACAATGGCTGTTACCATACACTCACTCTCATTAGAGTGTGTATGGTAACACCTATTGTTTCATGTTCTCTCTGTGAGCGCGCACGTGTGTGTATATAAGTGTCTTCTCTGCAGCAACATGTTTGTTCCTGAGCTTTGTTTTGTGTTTCTTGGCATAGATACCCAAGTGCTGAATTTTCAAAGTCCATTATGTATTAAATATAGGAGCTATAGGATAAAGTAAAAGCTGGATCTGACTTGATTGATAGCCCACACTCACACACCTCTAGTCCACTTGACAGGGAAGTCTAAAAATATGGTTGAGTTTCTTTTATTGACTTCCATGGGGTCAAGAATAGGTCTTTACTTGTCTATATAGTGATTTATACATTTGTGCAAGTGTGTTAAACTCAGACCTGAGCATAAACAAAAAATACTTCAACACTATTAATGAAGTCCAGCAACTGGCTAATAGATTAATCTTGTTTGCAAAGTTCTAGCCCCGGAATTAAGTTTTACTACTTATCACCACTTGAAAATATAGCTTGGAAAGTTTCACAACTTTCCAAAGTCCAACTTTCAAGCAATTGAAGTATAAGACCACTTCACTAAGCATGTTGGTTTAGTTCAGGGGTTCTCAAACAGGAGGTCATTAAGTTATTATGCCAGAGGCGGCGGGGGAGGGGGGGGAGAAGAGAGAAGAGAAGCTGTCAGCTTCCACCTCAAACCCCACTTTGCATCCAGCATTATTAATAGTGTTAAATATATAAAAAATGCTTTTAATTTATATGAGGGGAAGGGGTCACTCACATAGCAAGCCTCTGAGTAAGGGGTCACCAGTACAAAAGTTTGAGAACCCCATGTCTAGTTCCTACTGTTTATAAATCAACTCAAGATATTTGAACATGACTGTCTTCAAGTAAAAATATTGAGATGCTGAAATAATGCTCATACCAAAAAGTGTAAACAATGCACCAGATCTGAATAATCCTGTGTCTTTCAAATTCAGTTTATAAAATCTTTACTGTGCATTTAAAACTGTTAAAAAAAAAAACAAACAAACCACGAACAAAGAGCAGTCCAGTTTGTATAGTTTATTTGACAAGCTTCTGATAGATCACCATCTTCTCTGGTTACCTTTGCAGGATAACTCAGTCTCTGTAAAAGGAGGATAGAAAAAAGTGAGCCTTGTAATACTGTCTTTGCAATGGAATGTAGTCGACTTTTTTTACATTGCCACTTTCCTAAAGGCCCTTATCGTGCTATTAGTCCTGTGCAGAAAGGCCACTGCAAGATCAGAGCTTCAGACGCTCGATTCTTTAAAAATGCAATGAACAATTATTAAACCATAAGATAGCTGGCTGACAAAACAGTTGCTCCTTATGTAAGAAGATCAGAATATTGAAGCAGTATAAAGACCAAGGATAGCAGATATCTTGTTTTAGTTAAATTCTGCTTTGTTTGTTTTAATACATACTGCTCAGGCTGCTTTTTAAAAGTTGCCACAGTAGCTATAGCGGAGGGTTTGTTTTGCACCAGCTACCACAACAAAGCAAAGCCATTTAAGCAGCCTTGGTAGTGAAATGAGAACAAAAACAGCAGGATTTAAAGTATGTTTGATAGCCTTTTAGTTCAAGTCTCATCAGTCCACTTGAGAGACTTCTTGCTGGTATTAAGATAACATCTATCATAACTTCTATGATTATAAAGTTGTCAATTTCTATCAGTGAAACAAACATACTGCTTTAAGCAGTACTAAAAATACTCAGCATCATCCCATTATATTAGTTATTCATTAAATTTAAAGGACAATTTGAGAAGTCATCACAATTTTTCTATTATGAGAGATAAATGCTGAAAATGTAGATTTACTTTACTCTAAACATTAGAGTCCACTTTGTTTACTGTAAGTTACATGATTTCCTTGTGTAGTTTGGGTCTTCCACACAACGGTGGTGTGGGTGAGGCCACGGGGAACATACCCACAAAAACTAGCAGTCGATACCGTATGCAAAAAGAGAGGAGCGTTACCTTAAAATTCAAAAAACTTAAAACTTCCTTGTGCTAACTTTGAACATAAGGCCACAGCAGGATAAAATGTTGAAGTCATTTGATTAAGATGAATTCTTAAGAGAGAAACCCAATCACCAGCATAGCAGAATGTCAAACATTTAAGAAGTTATACCTGTTATTTCCATTTGCCAGCTCACTGAAACAACAACAAGAAAACAAAAAGTCAGTAAATACTTAAACACCAAACAAATTTCACAGTCATTATTACAGTCATGTTACTCTAGAAAATCCAACTTGTTTATGCGAGTGTGTCCTAAAAGAGTGCTAATGGCACTGTTGGGTTTCATTCTTATTTTCAGTAGCTTTCCTAAAAAGTTCACCCAGTTCGTAAAATATTAGAGCCGGGGGGGGGGGGGGGGGGAGCAAGAGGGCCTTGCTTTAACTAGCAACATTGTAGGCTCCACTGTGGCCCGGAAAAAGTCAAGTGTGTTCTGACGCACACATGCCGGCACCTTCAAGACATTCTGCAAATGGGAACGAGGCAAATCAATGCACGAAAACATAAGAATTCAACTCTCTTCCACTGCCCTATAGCTAACCAAAGCCAAACTTGTCAAACATACAACCAGCTATAACTTTGAAAAACAAACAATTGAAGGGGAAGGGAGGTGATTACGGTGTCTGTTTTTACATGCTTTATTTCTTGAGTGCATTTGCACTTAAAAGCAAATGTCAGGGCCTACAAACCTGCTTGGATTATACATAGCAGAATAAGATTACAGCAGGCTTAAACCCATGATCCTGCAAGCCCTCCATATGCAGAGCTACTGCCGTCTACTAGAGTACCACATATAAAGAACTTACAAGACTTGTGTATTGCCACAGCCCAAATTACGTTTAACATTTATTTGTATTCCAACAGCAAACAATATGCTAGGTGCTGTCCATACATAAAAGCAGCGTCTATCATGGACAGCTAACAATAAGAATACAAGTAACATAGAAAGAAAAGGTGGAGGGCGTAGGAAAAGGGTAAATCATAAGAAAGACTTTAAAAAGTGTTATAGAAGGAATGGAGCTTGAAGGGTTTCACAGAAGCATAGTGGCTGCAAAAGACTGGGACAATTTCTTGGAGGAGGAAAAGAGTCACAGCTGAATGCCAACTGCTTAAAAATAGTCAAAGATTTGATGAGGCAGGTTGATACGGCTTCTCATAAGAGTCTTCTGCTCTTTATTAGTTACAAACATCAGGGGATCAATTTTCACAATTATACAACTGAGTATTGCCACACAGATGGCTAGTTAGGCCATTCATATGCTTGAGTGTGAGTGCTAATTTACATATGTTATGAAAAACAAGCTAATATCTTTAAACATAATGAAAGCTGTCAATGTAAAAAAGCACTCAACTCAGATACAAGAAGAGTTCCTAATACAGCTTTACTATAAGGGTACCTTTGTGGCACCCAGAGATGGGGTAGATTTGTGTGCCATAAGGAGCAGTAAAAATAGTCATGTGACAATGCAAGGAAAGGCACGTTGCTATTCAGATTTGAGATGTTCAGAGGTTGTGGTGTGTGAAACTGTCAAGCAACGAAAAGTCAGGAGTTAAATGATCACAAAAAGAAAGCAGGCTATGTAGTCAGTTACTTAGCTTTCTGCCTTAGTCATGTAGAAGAAAGAGTAAGCACTTATATCAGCAAAAAACTCTTTTCACACCCCTGAGCCATTAAATTTTACCAGCAGAACTGCTGGTGTGCATAGCGCTATGTTGACAGGAGACTCTCTCCCACCAACGTAGCTACTGCCACTTGCTGAGCTGGTTTTAGTACATCAATTGTAGAGCTCTTTCCCATTGGTTTAACATGGCTACAAGAGCGATCCTACAGTAGCACAGCTGTATTGGTGCAGCTGTACAAGATTACAGCAGTAAATCTAGACATGGCCTAAAAGACTTCAAGTAAGATGGGTCATTTGTAGTCACAGCCTTCCCCTAACTCCAGCCATCAGGGGCCATCCACCATATAGACGCACCAGAGCCAACAGGATAAGCTATAAGTTTACAACAATGGATGCAACTTTACCCCTTGAAAATGGAATAAACTCCATATGTGCAAATAGCAGTTTTTCCCCGATCACCAGAGTCTGAAATTTAGACAATTTCCCAGCATAAACAAGGCCTTACAATGGATGTATAATAGTACACCCCAAAAAGAGAACACACATATCCCAATTCAAACAACCAAAAGTGAGAGAAAGTGGTGTGGTATGAACTCCATGTTCACAACAGGAAGGGCAAATGAAAGCAATTCAATGTGTATATGATTTACATTTTCAGATATACTTAGCATACATTTCAGACATGAATCTTCAAAATGGAAATGTTAAGTATATACTAAGCCAAAAACTGATTTAGCAACAACCGTATTTCCATGCAAGTTAAGACTATTACAAGTGACTAGACTTACTCAGAAACAGAGTTTCCTTTAGTTACCAATGCACCTATAATGATTCATGTTTCAATTACAGTGACTACTCTGCTCTGCTTTTTGTTCCCCCTAAGAGCTCTGCAGCCAAATGAAGATGTGGACATCTACTTCTACTCTACCCTAATGCTCCATTTTTTTTTGTTATTCCTCCATCCATAAACCTCCCCAAAATAAGTTATATAGAAATATCACTAACTTCAGTTTTTCTAGTTCATTTAAAAGATTGTTAAGTCTATTTAAACTAGGTAACCATTAAGTAACATAGTATACCTAAACCATCCTTTAATTGATACATAGTTACATTATTTGGAGCAGCGTGTACACATAACCTACCACCATGGGGCCTTGATCATGGTCTCTAGAGACACTAGCATAGTAATAAATATTGGCCATGTGTTCTATAAATTAGAAGAATAATCCATGTGCACTAGGCTGTTAAATTAGTCAGATCTAGATCCTTTAAGTCAGGTGTGCCTAGGGTAACGAGATCACCCAGGTCAAATATCGGGACACGGGTGGGCACAGGAGAAAAAAATGGCGGCAAAGCAAAAAAGAGTCCCCCACCCTCGATTCCTCCTCCCTCCACTAGCACTGGAGGGAGGCCCGGGAGACTCAGGGGAGCGCGGGGCCAGGGTGAATGTGAGTCCAGCCTGGCCCCGAGCAGGCAGGACTCAGGCGCAGCACCTGGAGGGAGAGTAGGGGGCGGTCTGCGAGGCCAGGCGGCGGCTGTTCTCCCCACTTGGGCAGTGGGACTCAGGAGCAGCCGCTGCTGCAGCTCCCACTGCCGCAGGGGGAGGAAGTGGCCGCTGGCCAAGCTCGGCTGCTGCGGCTCTGGCGCCCACGAACACCCCCAAGCCTGGGCCTGCTGCAGGGACCCAGTGCGCACGCTGCGCCCAGCCCCTGGCCAGTCGCGTCTGGGCTGGCTGCCCAGCTGGTGCAATCCCGCGGACGGCCCTGGAGCGGGGGCAGCAGGCCCCAGCCCCTCCAACCCGCTCAGGTCCCGCAAGGGAACGAATGGGGCTGGGCTGCCAATGCCTCCACTGCGGGATTGCACCAGCTGGGCAGCCAGCCCAGACGCAACTGGCCAGGGACTGGGTGCAGCGTGCGCTGCTGGGTCCCTGCAGCAGGCCTGGGCTCGGGCGGTTCATGTCTGGACGCCAGAGTCGCAGCCACCAAGCGCCACGTGCTTGGCCACTTCCTCCCCCTGTGACAGCGGGAGCTGCAGCAGCGGCTGCTCCCGAGTCCTGCTGCCCAAGTGGGGAGAACAGCTGCCGCCTGGTACCGCGCCCGAGTCCTGCCTGCTTGGGGTCAGGCCGGACTCTCACTCACCCAGGCCCCACGCTCCCCTGCGTCTCCTGAGCATGGCGTGCTTGGCAAGAGGCGGAGATTTGGGGAGGGAGCCAATGGGGCAGTGAAGGGGCAGGGATTTGGGGAGGGATGCAATGGGGGAAGGAGGGGACAGAGTCAGGGAGGGCGCAAGCCCTTCGAGGCCCCAGAGCCTTTGCTTGTTTGTCCCACGTCCCAACCTAACACTGGTCGGGACGAACAAGCAAATATTGGGACAGTCCCGATAAAATCGGGATGTCTGGTCACCCTAGGTGTGCCCAACCTACAGCACACTAGAGCATGTCATAAGGCCCAGGGCCTGCTTCAACACAATATACTAAAGGCAGATTTATTAGTGTTTTGTCATCATGTTTACATATTCTTAAATTGTGATTTTTTTTTTTTTTACACTTCCCCCCCATTTTCTATCATTCTGATATACATTTTATGTACTGATTTCTTGGTTTTTAACTAAAACTACTATACATAAACCTATCCATCTGTTTGGCCCTCACAAGGTGGTGCTTAGGTTTACGTGGCCCTCCTGTATAATGAAGATGATCACCACTGCTGTTAAGTGATGCCCCCAAGCCAGTTTTTAAACTCTGGTCAACCTCAAAATGAGAATAAAATCAGTCAAGAGAACAATTACTTCATTTCAAGGATTATGCACACATCACGGAACTATTCAAACAGGAAGCACATCAGTCAAAAGAGTAGCATTAAATTTTATTGTCTACTTCTCCTACCTAGACTGAGATGCATTACAGGTAGGGCCCTGTGTAAATCATGAGGTTTGGGGGTTTTTAGGGAACTCATGAGTGTAAATGGTGAAATACAGAATTTCACAGAGTTTGCAGGGAATGAATTTAGCCAGCAAATTTAAACCATAAGCATTCAACAAATACACTGATTAAACTTGCAGATTAAATTCATTCCGTCTTTGAAATTGACTAAGTTTGAACACAAGAGAGGTAATCTCTTATTGGGCCAACTTCTGTTGGTGAAAGAGACAAGCTTTCAAACTACAAACCACTAAGAGCTCTTATTAAAGTGACTTCATCTTTACTATTATGCAGTTAATATTAGCAGGGCTTCATCTTTATTAACCAGCATATTACAGTGTTTAAACAAAGAAAAAAAAAGGATCCAAATGAAGCCTCAGTTTTAAATGCAAGATTCGAGCACTTGGATTCCGTAAACTAAAATTGACACAAATATTATATTATATATCTGAATGACACACACACATTCACTCTATATGTAGTAAGCATGTCTTTCATAAAATGGATTATAATGAGGACATAACCTAACTGTCTAACAAAGACTTTGAGCTACACAACTATTCACACCTTCAAAAGTTTAGGAATCCAGAAGCCAAAAATTAAGTATTCTATACACACAGTAGTTGCCTGGGTATATGGTTACAGCAGGTTCACACTGCCTTATGGTACTATGGCTTAAATCCAGAAGCATGGTGCATTTGTGGTAAACACAAAAGTTACACATGCAGCTGTATTTTTTTTTTTTTTAAAATATGCTGTTAAAAAATGAGCCAATATTTTTCACTTCATGCTCAATGCATACTGTTTAGGCATCATCCTTCACTCCATTCCTTGGTATTTCATAACAAATTATGATATGCACAAGTACTTTTAGAGAGCTTGTCAAGATCCAGTGTATTTGGATGAGCAGTGACAGAAAACCAGATTTCACTTCTGCACCAATTTTAAGTTAGCCACCCTCTGTTTCTGTAGCAGTGTTTGCACAGTAGCAGAATACTGTATACTGAAGGGCAGAAATGAACTCAGGTTCAAAGTGAGAGCACAGGCATGCAAAGCAATACACAAGCACATCAAGCATTTAAGTGACGCATAATTCACACAGCCACCACCACATCCATTCTCACTCAGTACCTGGTAGTCACTTCACTTCTGATGAATTCCAAGAAAGTAAGAAGAGTTAAAGTAAAGAAATTTTACTAAGATTCAAGAAAGGACATTTGGTTATTTATGGCATTTTAGCAACAACAACTATTTACTAGAAAGATCAGCTTTTTCTATTACTCACCACCTTCACTCTACCTCCAAAGCAGTGCTAAAAAACACTAAAATCTGATTTTAAGTATGCTTAGTATATCCTTTGAGTAATGCTGTTCTGTCTTTAAACTTTCATTTCTACACTGCACCTCAGTTTTTTTATTCTGCTTGAGAAAATCCCAAGACCCCCTCCAACCTTCATGTCAGGCTGGCTTGCCATCCCTCTGCGGGACTGACACAGCTCCCACCAGAGGCTGAGCACCAGTGACTGACCAGGCAGAAGAGAACACCTGTGTCAGAGAGACATTCTACCTCCTCACAGCCTGCACAGGTGGAGGGCACTGCCTCAAAACACATGGCTCCTAACTCTAAGGGCTTGGCTACACTTGCAGCACAATAAAGGAGCCCCAAGCACCCCCTCAAAACCCCACTCTCTCTCCCCACATACATATAACACACTCCCTGTCACACTACACCCCCCCATTTGAAAAGCACATTGCAGTCACTTGCATGCTGGGATAGCTGCCCATAATGCACTGCTCCCAGTACAGCTGCAAGTGCCACAAATGTGGCCACATCAGTGTGCAAGCAGCTGTCAGTGTAAGACAGACTGCAGCGTTTTCCTTCCTACACTCTCTGAAGGCTGGTTTAAAATCTCAGCGGTCTACATCTGCAAGTGTAGCCATGCCCTCTGTTCCTTTGTGGGAGGGAGCATAGTACATTACCAGCAGCCCACCAGGCTGGCTGGAATTCTCGCACATGGTGGGGTTGGAAATGTAAAAAACAAATTTCAAGTCCGGGAGAACTTAAATTTTATTGTTCATCATCAGAGTTATCTAGTAATTAAAGTGAGGTGTCTATTACTTTGACTGCAACAAAGTAATGTTTCACAAGATTTAAAAAAGAAAGAAAATATTAAATATGCTACCACTTAAATCTTCATATTAAGTTAGCTACTGAGCTGTAACCAGGTGAGCAAAACTATATTAGAAACTCAGAGTTACACACACCTCAGGAATCGAGGCTGTTCATTACTCTGAAATGTTCCTAACTCTAAACAAAAAACATTAGGGCTATTCTTTCAAAAGTTTATAACCAAACATTGATTTAATACAGCTTTGAAATTTTACTATGCAGAAGAAAAAAAGTTGCTTTCCTTTTTCTTTTCATATGTACTTCATGTTTAACAGTATTTGGTGCGAGTTTCTTGGTCTCTGCTGCTGCCTAATAGCATACTTCTAGCTCCAAATAATGTGTGTGGTTGACTGGTCAGTTTGTAACATTGAGATTCTACTGTAAACTACTGAGTCAGAACTACAGAGGATCTCATAAGTTACCTTCTGTTATCCAGTAGGAAAGGTAAAAAAAATTAAAGAAAGAAAATTATTATTTTGTTGAGGAAGAAACCTGTCTACAAAAGAAACTAAAATCCAGTATCTATGCTGTAGTCTGCAGGTTTCATCATACCTTCTTGCCAGCGCCAACATTTGCCTTGGCTGTGCCCCTGACTTTCTTCATTCTGTTCTTCCGCTCCTTTCGCTGTTTTCTTGAAGTCTTCTTCTTTTCATACAAGCCATGCTAGTAGTAAGAGAATTATGCCCACAATTACTGAAGTGAACTCAATAGTAACTATGTTTCTATATTAAATATTTACATATTTCAAAAAGCTTTAATAATTCAAAGTATACTTATTAATGTAAGCCCTAAAAATGTATTTAAAAGTTCTGTAGACTACTGCTAATACTGCACCCAATACAAAGCGAGGCAACTTTATGTGCTGAAAATGTAGAAATGCAGTTGAGTATATTTTTAAGAACATATATACTAAGCATGCTAATCCCATGATCTTGTGCCCTTTCCATTAACCATTAGGTTATACTGCTAAAATCCACAGCTGATCATAAATCATTTCATTCCCCTTCATCTGCATTACAACAAAAAGCTTGTTTCTACTCTGGAAATTCATGAATAGAGAGAAGGGATTTTTATTTATAGATCTCAGTTTTGTACCTGAATAAAAAAACCTAAGTTAATAGTTTAACTTTGCTGCAATGTTTCAGGTATTGGACCCTAACTATATGCAAGACGCCCTTTAGAACAAACAACAAGCTTCTTGGCACCATAAAAATTGCAGGTAAGAAACTCACCCTGGCCAGTCTGTGCTTTGGTTCATTCTTCTTTGCATAGTCGAGGGAATCATAAATCATGCCAAAGCCTGTTGTCTTGCCACCACCAAAATGGGTTCTGAAGCCAAAGACGAAAATAACATCTGGTGTTGTTTTGTACATTTTTGCTAGCTTTTCCCTGATTTCAGTTTTGGGAACTGTGGCCTTTCCAGGATGAAGAACATCAATCACCTACAGAGGCAAGTTTTTCCAGTTAGAAATATCCATACTTTATAATAGTATAAAGATATTCCATACATAATGATAATATTTAAACAGCGTTAAAATAGCTAATAAGGAAAATATCACTACCCACAGTTGCCATCTAACTTCACACACCACAGCAACAATGGAAGCCAGCAGTTCCCATTTGGTGTACATCTCACTATACAGAGACTCAAGCAAAAACTCAAGGGTCAAAAATCAAGTTAAAAACTACCATCATTGCAGAGTTCTCATGAGCTCCGCTTCCATATTATTCTTCATATCACTCACAGTAGCTTTGGCTACATCTTCAGAATAAAGTACAGCAAAACAATTAGTGGGCAGTTTAGCATTTTCAAGCTTTAACAATGATCATAGGGAATACTTAGGTCCTATTCTCCAGTTAGGATCTTCGTATACAACTAATGGTCTAGCAAGACATTACAACAAATTCATTTAAACGGCAACTACAGACAGCCTACCCGCTAGGTAGGTACAGCTTGAAAAAAAGTCTACCCAATATAGAAGTTTTTCCCTAGAGTCATTCTAAAGAGTACAAGCTTTAAGAATGAAAAGTAGAGGAGCATAAAACAAATAGTTCAGCATAAACAAATAAGCAAAACTAAGGTAGTACCCAATATTTCTTACCATCTGCTTACGCTGAAGCAGTCTATTAGTCATGAACTTCCTGGTTCTGATGGTCACAGTGTCATTCTACAAGATAGTTCAAAAAACCAATTAATATGCATTTGAGTTCTTCCATGATCTTTCTCACCAAGATGGCGCATCAACACAGTACTTCAAATAACTCATTAGCTGGTTTGCAAAAACTGATGAAAAACCTGGTCTGAAACTCATAGCAAGATGCTACTGCAATACAACCTCCACCTGTGCTAGGAGAGCTATTGCAAGGAGGCAGAAAGAAAAGATGTCATGGTAATATTTAACGGAACTCATGCAGTTTGCAGCCAAAGAACAACATCCACAACCTGGCTGACACTGAGCACCCACCAGTATGCAATATTATTTATTGTAAAAAGGAAACAGGACCTGGGTTATGGGGCACTAACAGGGATACAAGTCATGTTTCTTACATGAACAGTTCAGGTTTGATCCACCTGTAGACCAAAAATTTTTTATACAAAAGTGTAGTTTAAACCTCACGTGTAAGGTGAATACAACCCCTAAATATGAAAAGAAAGTGACCGTTTGCTATGGTGCAAAGAGAAACCAGCACTTGCCTGAGCACACCCGGCCGCTGCAGCTGTGCCTAGGTCCAGCTCCCGGGAAGCGCTGGGTTGGGGGCAGAGACGCAGCGGGAGGCGACGCAGGACTGAATGCACGTGTCACATTCCCTCACCCCCCAATCCCCCGCGCCGCGCTGCCCAGGGAGCCCCGGCCCCAGGGGCGGGGAAGTGAAGCGGCCCGCCGCTACCCTGACTCCCGCCCGGGCTCCCCAATGCCCGCGCAGCCGCCCCCAGCCAATGGGCCCCGAGAGGCCGCGGGGTCCCACGAGCCCCGCGGCGGCAGGATGGCGGCGGTACAAGGCGGATAAAAACGGGTCGCGCCGCGGACACTCACCATCTTGGCGGTTAGCTCTCGCCGAAGGAACGAGGAAAGGAAGAAGGACCCCGCCGCAGCCAATCATATCCCGGTGCACGGGGTCTTAGTGAGGGGGCAGAGCCGAACGCGAGGGCGCCTCATCAGAGCCTGAGTAAAAGTGCATGAGAGAGGCGACCAGCCCAGCGCCTGACTGAAAATACAGGGTTGAGGCATCCTGCTTGGCCGAACTTTGCCAACCTGTGGGCTGGAGGGGAAGAAATCATTTCTTCATTTTTGTTTGTTTGCAGTAGTGATTATAAACAGGAAATTGTGGGAGTTTCCACGCCTCCCTCCAAAAAAAATTATGTTACACATTTCCCATTAAAATATTAGTTATTTCTTATTTAATTGTATTATGGTAGCACCAACAAGCCCAGTTATGGACTGGGACCCCATTAGGCAGGGCACTGTACAAACACACACCAAAAAGATAGTCAAGTACACAGATGTAGGTGATGGAACCTTGCAGTATTGTCTTTTCTCTGAAGGACATGTGATAATACAATCTGAGTTTACACACAACCTGAATACCTTTACACAGTTTAATAATAATAATTGTAGAAAAAAATTACTTCATTAAATAAGAGTTAGGCAATGTCTAAACAAGGGTATTGATTTTGTTTCAGACATCCTTGCTTGTTCCACCATCCAGGCTGATGGTGCTGCCCAAGGTTTTTCAGTTCGGCTTCCACATTAGTAAAGCCAGGAACACCTTCAGGAGCTTAAATACAGTCTGGAAAGCATCAAAATACACACGAAAACCAAACTCAAGATTTATCAGAGCTGCGTATTTTTAACACTACTTTACAGTGCAGAATGCTGGAGAATGAGAAAGTATGACATGTCCAAACTGTCTTCATTCCATACAACCTGCTTCAGAAAAATCCTCTGTATCTTTTGGCTCAGAACAATCTCAAACCAAGATCTATTGACACAGTGCAGAAAAGGGAATATGAGCACCATCATTGCCAGGAGGTGTTGGAGATGGATCTGTCATGTGCTTTGGATGGAAACTGATTCCATCATCAGAGTAGCAATAAGATAGACACCTGAAGGCAAGTGAAAATGAGGCTGCCCGAAAACAACATGTTGAAGAGTTGTGGAAGCCAAGCTGAACACCATGGGGCACAGCTGGGGAACCCTGAAAAGACTTGTCAGAAACAGACAGGAGTGGAAGAGCTTCATCACTGCTCTAAACACCAGAGGTGTAATAAGAACATGATGATGAAACGAGGGTAAGCTTTTTAAAATATCCCATCATTACTAAGGTTATGATTTTGTCACAGATCACGGAAGTCACAGAATCCATGACTTCCAGAGACCTCTGTGACTTCAGCCCAAAATGGCTGTGAGCTGCAGAGTTCTCCTGCTACCGGTAGCAGCCAGGAGCTACAGGATACCCCCACAACCAGAGGCAGTGGGGCCCCTGAGCGCAGAGCTGCCACAGGGAGAGGGGTTTTCCCGCAGTTCCCTCTTTTGTCACGCATATTTTAGTAAAAGTCATGGACAGGTCACAGGCTTCTGTGAGTTATTCTTTATTGCCCATGATTGGTCTGTAACTTTTACTAAAAACATGCGTGACAAAATCTTAGCCTTAACCATTACATATAAATTATGTAGGTGTACCATTGGATGCTAGTGGCATTTTAAACACTATTGATTAGACCTTTTCAGAGCAACTAAGAAGTATGTGAGTTGTGGGGGAGAGAGGAATTTTGAGAGACTGTACAAAGTAGATATGGTAAAGAAGTTATTTGGACAGAGTGCACTGGAGGTGGGTGATGAAGGTTATTCTGGGGAGCTTCACTAGAGTGACAATGTTGTGGATCATTCTGCGGGCTGTACTAGCAGGACATACAGGGGCTATCGGGGAAGCACTGGGGGTGTTGGAGATTATCCTGGGGAATGCAGTAGGGGGCCATTGGGGATTATTCTGGGGCATGCACTGGGGGAGTGCTGTAGGCTTTCCTATGGCTGCACTAGGGATTGAGGTGAGGTGAAGGGATTGTTTCGGGGCAGTGGTTTCCCCAAGAATTTAAACTGGGGAGGGATGGGTGTTCGAATTTATGGGGGGGAAGGTGTCAGGGCCGATAAGGGATGAGACTGTGAGGGTGAAGGCTGGCTGTATGACACCATAGTAAAAACTGAAAACTGTATCATGACCATTTTATTAGATTTAACTCATGTTTTTAAATCATCACACAAATTAAAGTTGGCTACTCAAGCCTTCTATGCCGCAGTACGTCTAATCCTTCTTGGTTTCATGTTAGAGTTGTTTATTAACAGAGTTGTGCACTGCTTGAATGCAATGCGTTCATCTTTGGTGGCTTCTCCTGTGTCCGGTACTTCCATTCCTTCAATTGATCTGCTCATTAGCATGACCAGGCAGAAGGCGACTTCTTTCAGAACACAAAATTCTATTCAATGATGAAAAAGAACACTCAGCTGTAGCTATTGTGACTGGGAGTAGCAAGAGATAATTCCTACTTCTTTCATCCCAGGAAACCAAACACAAAGATTGGGTCGAGCCATTAGTGATGATAAAGAAGTTGAAGTAAAATCTTCATTCATCGTATGATATTCCACTCTGTGTTCAAATTCTCTATTCTGTCCTGATCACATGGAGCCTCATTGCTGGTAGTGCCTCATTCCACTCAACTGTTAGTGTTTTAAAGGACAGGCATCTGTAAAAGCTATGTAGAGGTTGAGTAGAATCTAGAATTCGCTGTTGTAGATTTAAGTCTATGTACTTTTTCAGTTGTCTTAAACACTTCTTTTCTTCTTCACTTAAGGATTCAATATAAATGCCTCGTGTTAGGATACAGATATTCAGGCCTGTCTGCAAAGGCCTATACTTGAGGTATATTTAGGTGTATTCTTTTAGGTGTATTTTTATCACTTAGCTAGTTATGGAAGTATAAAAGAAAGGATAAAAGATCACTGTCTGTGTAATGGCCTTCTCTTACTGTGACAGGCTAAGGCAGGGGTCGGCAACCTTTCAGAAGCGGTGTGCCGAGTCTTCATTTCTTCACTCTAATTTAAGGTTTCGCGTGCCAATAATACATTTTAATCTTTTTAGAAGGTCTTTTTCTATAAGTCTATGCTATATAACGAAAATATTGTTGTATGTAGAGTAAATAAGGTTTCAGAATGTTTAAGAAGCTTAATTTAAAATTAAATTAAAATGCAGAGCCCCCTGGCCTCGTGGCCAGGACCCAGGCAGTGTGAGTGCCACTGAAAATCAGCTTGCGTGCCACATTCGGTACCCATGCCATAGGTTGCCCCCCGGGCTAAGGCCTTCAGCTAAGATGTAGTTAGGCAGCCATAAGCTGGGAAGTGTATGGTCACATCCTCACATTCCAAACTAGTCACATTGAAATAAGGTGCTAGTGGGCTATTAGAAATACAATCCTGTCCTGATATTCCTGTCACCTCCAGAGAAAGAGAAGAGCCTAGAAGATGTAAAAGAAAACTAAGTTTAATAGCATCCTGTCTGGCAAGAACTCACTTATCAATAGACACAGCTGGAAAACCCTTGTCTGTATAGATGTAGTTGTGAAATCCTCACTTCTGTATTGTTTTGTATGTTTATTTGTATGGTCTCTGTCTGGTTCTGTAATTGTTTCTGTCTGCTGTATAATTAATTTTGTTGGGTGTAAACCAATTAAGATGGGGGGTATAATTGGTTAAATAACCATGTTACAATATGTTAGGATTGGTTAGTTAAATTTCAGTAAAATGATTGGTTAAAGAATAGCTAAGCAAAACTCAGGTTTTACTATACAGTCTGCAATCAATCAGGAAGGGGTGGGGGGAAATAGGAACAGCAACTGGGAATGAGGGAATTGGAATCATGTTTTGCTAAAGGGGGAAATGGGAAAAGAAACAGGGACACAGGCAAGGCTCTGTGGTGTCAGAGCTGGGAAGGGGAACACTGAGGAAGGAAACTGGAATCATGCTTGCTGGAAGTTCACCCCAATAACCATCGAATTGTTTGTGCCTTTGGACTTCAGGTATTGTTGCTCTCTGTTCATGTGAGAAGGACCAGGGAAGTAGGAGGGTGAAGGAATAAGCCCCCTAACACCTCCATTAGTCAACTTCTGGATTGAAGTCTCTACTTCTTCCAGTACTTTTTTCAATGGATAGTTCTCTGATCCAAATGTAACTTCTATTGCTGGACCAAGATCTACTACTGTTGTAGCAGATGCCTGGATGGTATTATTTAATGACCCAAGTGGTTTCAACAGTAGCCTTACAAGAGAGAGAATGGCAATAGTCTTCTCTGAATGTAGTAGCAAAAGTAATTCACCAGCCTCACTACTTGGATCTGTCCCATCTTGGTAGATACTTTTCAAAGTCAGTAATAAAAGGCTGGAGTAATTAAGACAACAGCCAAGGATCACTCCTGAGAAAGCCAGAGGATTTTCCCAGGTTGGAAAAATTTAAACTTCAGTCCCAGTGTATCTTCTATATTTTCCAAGATATTCAGTCTTTTTGGACTCTTGCTGAAAAAAGAATATGAAGAAGACATTAAATTTATAGCTTTTTAAATGTCTTTTGAAGAGTCTGCAGCTTGTACTAGCGCTAGTTGGAGTATATGGCCTCTGCAGTGTGTATAGGAGAGATTAGGGTTACACTTTTCTCTGAGCAAATTTGTACTCCACCTTATCTTCCAGAGAAGTTTGCACCTCCATCAAATGCACAAGCAGCCATCTGTTTGGGGTCCAATTGACAAGCATTTAACTCTAAGATGTGGGTTGTCACAGATGCAGCCGATGTGTCTTCTATAACTCGAACATCTAGAAATGCATCTACTGGCCTACTCCTGACTTCAGGATAATGTACACAATGACTTAATACTTGATGCCCATTTGCATCGGTGCATTCATCAGCCATGTATGCAAATTTTTTGAACGTGGTGCGAGTTCTTCACTTTTTCAACTGTTGAGTCTTTCACTGTTGCACGGCATGCTTCTAGCCAGTCACTTGAGTTTCTTGCAGAAACATAGCGAGCATTTGCTGGTCTTGTTCAGAACCAGTGTTCAACTTTAGGATGAACAAGTGACAATGCACTTATCATTGGTCTCCAGTTTGTAGTGTGTGATATCTCTTGCTTAAATAGAAAGTAGGATGCCACAGCCATCTTTGTTCGCATGAACTGTGTTGTGTCTCCAGCATTCTTAACAGCCTCATTAAGCACTTCTGCAATTGGCTTTGAAAGTGGGTTTATAAGGCTTTCTGCATGTTGATGCACTCCAGAGGCCTGGTGTTTTGCAGCCTTTTCAGGTAGTTTGTCAGCATTGGCTTTGCTGATCGGTTTCACAAACCAAACTCCTCCACTTTTACAAATTATAGCATTGGGAAGTGTTCCTTTTCTTAAGCTTTTTTGCAAGAGGTGCATTAGTAGCCATCTTTTGTAACTTCAATAAATGGGAACATTTTGACCCACAGACATAGGGAACTGTCTTTAGCTTTTGGAGACACTGTTTCTTCAGTAGGTAGCTGTAGATATACCACTTCAGATGACATGTTGATATATTCTTGGTTCTTGATGTGTTCTTCATCTTGGTTAGTTTTTGATGCCTTTGAGTGGAAAAAATGTATTGTTTTTTTACTTTCATTTTCACTGTGACCTGTAACATATAAAAGAGATATGAATAAAGTGAATGTTTTGTTAGGATAATGCAAATTTAACATAAGGCTGAAGCAAGTTACACCAAAACACATTACAGGTCTAGATTTCTAAAAATATATATATATATAATTTTTAAAAATTGTATTTAATTTAAATTGACTTTTGAAAAGTAAGCCATCAGGGTATAAGAGGGAAGTCCTGTCATGGATCAGTGACTGGTTAAAAGATGGGAAGCAAAGGGTATGAATAAGTTATCAGTTTTCAGAATGGAGAGAAATAAATAGTGGTATCCCTAGGGGTCAGTACTGGGACCATTACTGTTCAACAGGTTCATAAATGATCTGGAAAAATGGGTAAACAGTGAAATGGCAAAATTTGCAGATGATACAAAACTACTCAAGATAGGTAAGTCCCATGCAGACTGCGAAGAGCTACAAAGGGATCTCACAAAACTGGGTGACTGGGCAACAAAATGGCAGATGAAATTCAATGTTGATAAATGCAAAGTAATGCACATTGGAAAACAATCTCAACTGTACATACAAAATGATAGAGCCTGAATTAACTGTTAAACACTCAAGAAAGAGATCTTGGTATCATTGAGTGGATGTTTTCAGAGAATTATCCACAATGTGCAGCGGCAGTCAAAAAAGCAAACAGAATGTTGGGAATCATTAAGAAAGGGATAGATAAGATGAAAAATATCTATTGCCTCTATATAAATCCATGGTACATGCACACCTTGAATTCTGTGTGTAGATCTGGTCACCCCATCCCAAAAAAGATATATTGGAATTGGAAAAGGTACAGAGATGGGCAACTAAAATGATTAGGGGTCTGAAATGGGAGGAGAGATTAAAGTGACTGGGAATTTTCAGCTTAGAAAAGAGATGACTAAGAGGGGATATGATAGAGGGCTATAAAATCTTGACTGGTGTGAAGAAAGTGAATAAGGAAATGTTATTTAATCCTTCACATAACACAAAAACTAGCAATCACCCAATGAAATTAATAGGCAGCAGGTTTAAAAAAAACAAAACAAAAGGAAGTATTTCTTCACACAACAAAGTCAACTCGTGGAACTCTTTGTCAGGGGATGCTGTGAAGACCAAAACTATAATAGGATTAAAAAACACTAGATAAATTCCTGGAGAATAGGTCCATCAGTGGCTATTAGCCAGGATGGGGAGGGATTCAACACTATGCTCTGAGTTTCCCTAGCCTGTTTGCCAGAAGCTGGGAATGCGCAACAGGGGATGGATCACTTGATGATTGATTACCTGGTCTGTTCATTCCCTCTGAAGCACCTGGCCTTGACCATTGTCAGAAAACAGGATACTGGGCTATATGAACCATTGGTCTGACCCAGTATGACTATTCTTATGTAAAAAATTATAATAAAAATATTTAGCACAGAAACTCTCCAACATAATGACCTCTCAAGATAGCAATGATGTGAGATAACAACCTTGGCAAATAATGCATTTTTAAAATCTTGGTCTACTAGGAAACATAGTTATATAAGCTTCCATTCACAGTCACAAATCTAGCATTCTGGAGCAAAGTCACTAAAATATAGTCCAACAAACAAATGCTTATTTAACGTGCTCCTCACTTTTGCCTCCACCACACCCCACTCACCAGTGTTGTCCTTGGTCAGTGCAGACTTAGAGTTCAGAGGTGCTTTCATGTGAATAGACCTCCCAGGTGGGGGGCAAGAAGACACCTTGCTCATACCTCCAGCTGCTCACTGTTCACTCTAGCCACTGCTGTTTGTTGTGTCACCGTTCACTTTGCCACTCTGTTGACAATAGCCCTGCACAGTCACCTTCTGTTGCCACTGTGACTTCTATGAGTTGGTCTCTTGAGGTTCCACCCAGCTCTCAGTGATTTCAGCTGAGCTCTCAGTGGGGGAACCTCGCTGCCCCCACAGCAGGGTTAAGCACTTAGACATGCTTTTACCATGGATTTCAGCTTCAGGCTCACTTAACAGAACAAAAGACTATCTATAGAGCCTAATCAGCTCTGTCTTTAAACAGTGGAGAGGGCAGGTCCCCACCCTTTCTTCTGATGCCCTCAATCAGCACAGGCTAAGTACAGTACTACTGCCCTTTACTCACACAATAACAACAACAACATTTCATTCTCCCCAACCCCCGCATTCAAGTGATTTGTAACCCAACCCCAGCCAAAATCTATCACTTGGGCAACAGAGTTTTGTTTGCTGGATACCTAGGAAGATTAGGTGTGACTGTAAATACAATCTGGTCCTGAAACCTTTCCCCCCCAGCCACAGCTCATCCCTAGCTGTCAGGGAGAGCTCATTTAGACTTTGCTTACAAATCATCATTTGAAATTATTAGGCTGCCCATCACCGAAATGAATGCACTGACACTGTCATAAAAAACAACAGCTGTATAAGGAAGCTAGTCTATGTTCATGCTTTTCAAATCTATTTACTTTTTCAGATACACGTATTTTATCATATACTGTATATGCTTTTAAAGTGTGTATTAATGTTTCAATTTCAATTCAATTTCCAAACAGTCACTAAATTGAAATGTAACTAGGTCACAAAACTGAAGGGGGATGCTGGGGAAATTCGGGGGAAGGGAAATCACTGTTTCGGGGTCTACAATAGTTGATCCCATCCGATCCAGCCCTGAGCAGCCTGAGCGGGCCTGCCCCTTGTAGCCAGCAGGTGTCGCTGCAGGGAGCGTCCGCAGCGTTGCAACTCGCTGTGCGCTGTTCCTCAGCTCCCCGCGCAGCTCGGGCGGTGCCTCTCCTTGTTGGCGGTGGGCGGGGCGAGGAGAAGGAGGGCGCTGAGCGGTCGGTGCCGCGAGCTCTGCAGTGGAGGGGGAGTGCGCGCGGCTCCGGCTCCGGCTCCGGCTCCCTTCTCTCCCACCCTCACCCCCCCGCCTCCCCTCCGTGCGGGCAGTTCCCGCGCCCCGCCGCCGCCATCATGGTGAAGGAGCAGTTCAGGGAGACCGACGTGGCCAAGAAAATGTGAGAGGCGGGGGCTGGGGGGCGCCGACTCGGGACGGCGGGGGGAGGGGTCAGACCCAGGTCGAAGGGGGGGCCCTGTGCCGCTGGATGGAGGGATTCAGCCCCAAGGATGGAGGGAGTGTTTGGGTGACCACCTGCAAATACTGATTTATGTTTGTGCCCTCTCTAAAGAGCACCTGTCTTTGTGCTCCAAGTGCATATGCTAGTGCTTAAGAATTACAGCAACATTAATGCATAATCGCAACTAGCCAGGGCTCCATGGTGGGGCTGGTTTATCTGGTTAACTTTTGTGTTTTAAATCGGTATTTAAACAAAAAAAAAAGCTGATCATATCAGGTACGTAACAGTGTTGGTGCATTGGTACATGTTTCTAGTCTGACATTGGGATCAGCTTAATGAAAGTCAGAATCAGCTCTTCTGAGCCTTTGGGTCTTGTTGGCCACAGTGGTTTCTAAATTATTTTATATAATGTATTTGTACGTATTCTGGTGGTTTGAGCGTTGGCCTGCTAAACCTAGAGTTGTGAGTTCAATCCTTGAGGGGGCCATTTAGGGATCCAGGGCAAAAATCTGCCTGGGGATTGGTCCTGCTTTGAGCAGGGGGTTGGACTTGATCAAGGGTAGGCAGCCTATGGCACGTATGCCAAAGGCAGCATGCCATCTGATTTTCAGTGGCACTCTCATTGCCCTGGTCCTGGCTGTCGGTCTGGGGGGCTCTGTGTTTTAATTTAATTTTAAATGAAGCTTCATAAACATTTTTAAAACCTTGTTTACTTTATATACAACAATAATTCAGTTATATATTATAGACTTATAGAAAGAGACCTTCTAAAAACATTTAAATGTATTACTGGTACATGAAACCTTAAATTAGAGTGAATAATTGAAGGCTTGTGTATTGTGTAATAAATGTATTACTGGTACATGAAACCTTAAATTAGAGTGAATAATCTGAAAAGATGCCGACCCCTGGATAAGATGATCTCCAGAGGTCCCTTCCAACCCTGATATTCTATGATTCTGTATAGGTGGGCTGGTTTAGTTAGAAAAGAAACCAAACACTGGTTGATTAACATGGGGGCAGAGTGGGGTTGGGTGGTGCTCCTTCCCTGCCACCTGTGAAGGCTGGTCCTGGGCTCTGTCATGACCCCCTGAATGATCCTATGGGTAACTCACAGTTTAGGGACCACTGCTCTGTAGTCTGTTGATGATCCTTAAATAACTATTAGCTGTAAAACAAAAATCTAATACACAGACTCATGTTCTTTTCCCAGAGATGGAAGTATAGTTTTGCTTTGTCTTTATTTTAACTCAAATTAGCTTCTGGTATATCTTTTTAAAATCAAGTTTTGTAATTTTTCATGTTCTAGAAGCCACATCTGCTTTGGCATGAAATCTCCAGAAGAGATGCGCCAACAGGCTCACATTCAGGTGGTTAGTAAGAACTTGTACAGCCAGGACAACCACCACTCTCCACTGCAGTATGGAGTACTGGACCATCGTATGGTAAGGATCATTGGTATTTCTTGGTTGGTTTTGTTTGGTTTTTTAGTGTGGAAATATTTTAAACGTTTATGAACAATGCTGAAATGAAAATTGAATTCCTCTGTACAGCCACAGAACCGGTGTGCCTGTGCAAGGTTCCACTTAAACTACATGAGCTGAAGAGAAATAAGGTGGTTATGTCTCCTTGGCTCTTCTGCTGAAATTGCCAGTTGCAATGGTGTCTTGTGATACAAGCACCTTTTCACTTGGAATGTGACTTGTGCATCAAACATTTCACACTGTTGTACAGATCAGGCAGACTCACTTTTGAGGCTGGACACACATTCCTCCTCATGCTTTTCATATGACCACAAAATAGCCACACTCCCTGAGGTACACGGCAGACATACCCAGAGTGTGATTTGCTGGTTGTATAGACAGCAGCATGGGTTTCAGCATGTGCTGTCAGTGCAAGTATGTACTCAGGGGGATCAGGTGGGGTTGTGCATCCTGCACTGAAATCCACGCTGATATATCCTTGCTGCTGTTAGCAACCTAGCCACATTAAAGCTAGTGTTGATATAGCTGCACAAGCTGCAAATCACATCAGCTGTACTGTGGACATACAGTTAGTACCATGTCACTGTAATAGTCTTTCCAGATGAATTGGGCTGAATGAGCAGGAGCAGTGCAAGATGCTCTGTTGCTGTGGAGATTGGATGTTGCATATGATGCTTTAAGTGTATTACCAGCTCTTGCTGACTGAGAGCAAGAGTTCAGAGTTGAAATAATCCAGAAGTCTTTCATGCGAGTGTACAGAGAATTGTCCACGGGCATGTTGACTGATTTAAGAGCAGCTGTGGTAGCTTCTTTAGTTCTCTCAGTTTGGTAATTGCAACTATAATGGTTTTGTGTCATTTCTTCAAAGGGTACCAGTGAAAAGGACCGTCCATGTGAAACATGTGGGAAGAATCTAGCTGACTGTTTAGGGCATTATGGCTACATTGACTTGGAGCTGCCGTGTTTCCATGTTGGGTACTTTAAAGCTGTCATAGGCATCTTACAGGTAAAATAATTTTCCTTAATTGGAAGGGACAGAAATTCTTATACCCAGTCTAAGGAGAGAGAGAGAGAGGTCAGAAAAGCTGAGGCTTCACTCCATTTGGATTATCCCTCTGGGAGCCATGAAAGAGATGATGGTATTTTATGTAGAACACTTTGTACAGTCACTGGTACAGAAGCTGATGTAAATGATAGGTTACAGACTATAGTTAATAGTTCTGCAATTTCACATTTGAGTTCCTTCAGAACTCTTGAGTGAATACCATCTGGTCTGGGGATCTATTACCGTTTAGTGTATCCATTTGTTCCAAAACCTCCTCTAATGACACCCCAATCTGGGACAGTTCCTCAGATTTGTCACCTAAAAAGAATGGCTCAGGTTTGGTAACCTCCCTCACATCCTCAGCCATGAAGACCAGTGCAAAGAATTCATTTACTTTCTCTGCAATGGCCTTGTCGTCCTTGAGTGCTCCTTTACAATCTGAATAGTCTAGTGGCCCTCATGGTTGTTTAGCAGGCTTTCTGCTTCTGATGTACTTTAAAAATTTTTTGCTATTTAAAATTTAGCTAGCTGTTCTTCAAATTCATTTTTGGCCTTCCTAATTATATTTTTACAGTTCATTTGCCAGAATTTTTGCTCCTTTCTATTTTCCTCATTAGGATTTAACTTCCACTTTTTAAAGGATACCTTTTTTCCTCTCAATGCTTCATTTACTTTGTTTAGCCACAGTCACATTTTTTTTTCGTTCTCTTATCCTGTTTTTTAATTTGGGGTATACATTTCAGTTGAACCTCTATTATGGTGTCTTTAAAAAGTTTCCATGCAGCTTGAAGGGATTTCACTTTTGGCCCCGTACCTTTTAATTTCTGTTTAACTTCATTTTTGTAGTCCCCCTTTCTGAAATTAAATGCTACAACTGCTGTGGTGTTTTCTCTGCCACAGAGATGTTAAATTTTATTATACTGTGTTCACTACTACCAAGCAGTCCAGCTATGTTCACCTCTTGGACCGGATCTATGCTCCATTTAGGATTAAGTCAAGAATTGCCTCTCCTCTTATGGGTTCCAGGACTAGCTGCTCCAAGAAGCAGTCATTTAAGGTGTCAAGAAACTTTATCTCAGTATCCTGTCCTGACATGACATTGTACCCAGTCAATATGGGGCTAATTGAAATCCCGCATTATTATTGAGGTTTTTTTAGTTTTTATAGCCTCCCTAATCATTTCAAAGTCACTGTCACTATCCTGGTCAGGTGGTTGGTAATATATTCAAATATTCTTCTTCTTAGAGCATGAAATTATTATCCATAGAGATTCTATGGTACATTTTTTATTCAAAGTTTGTCTCTTAAATGATGCCAATAAACTTAAGTTGTCTCTTTGCATGGACATTTAATTTCCTGCAGAACTTTTCTTAAAGAGAGCAAAGATTTGTTCTGTTGTCCAGAGTTTCCCAACTTGCTCCCATCTGTTGGGCAGTGTGCTGTACTTGGGTTCCCCCACTAAGGCAGTGACATTTCACCCCTGAAACTGCATGTATAACTGTGTGTGAAGAACTGTGGTATTCCTCATCATAATTTGTCCCTAATTACATATTTATTTCTCACTAACAAAAGAACAAGGGTTAATCAGTTGTTTGTTTTAGATGATCTGCAAGACCTGTTGCCGTATCCTGTTGTCCTCAGAGGAGAGAAAACAGTTTTTGGATTACCTGAAGAGGCCTGGTCTGACCTACCTGCAGAAACGAGGTTTAAAAAAGAAAGTCTCTGAAAAGTGCAGAAAGAAAAACACCTGCCCTTATTGTGGTGCTTTCAATGGTGAGTGTAGAAACTAGCAGTTGGTGGTTGGTATTTAGCATGACTGCTTTTTTTTTTTTTCCACTAGTGCCCAGCCTGTGAAGAGCATCACAATGTTGTGTTGTCTTTTCATCATTCAACAATCATCGATGTTTTTTCTAGATCTTAACCTACAGCTGACACTTAAACATAGGCTAAAACCCAAAAACCTTCTTGAGTGTACTAGACAATTGTTCAAAGCTGTGCTACAAGAAGTGGCATGAATCTACCTGATGACTATCCTATTCCTGCAAATATGAAGATTGATAGTCCTAATTTTGACCTAACTAAAGAGCCTGTTGTTCATAATTGTGCTTAGTCATCTTTGTGAAGCCTAATATGCTGTTGACCGTTTCCTGCAGTAATGAGTTTGACAAGTCAGTAATACTTAGCATAGAAGTGTTCCAGATGGAGTTATAATATTTGCAAATCATACTGATATTTGATTCATTGGTCAGTTATTGGGTAGAAAACCTTATGTGATTTGATTTTTTTCTTTTTTCTTCTTTTAAGAAAAAAATGTAAGTCTCTTGTGACTACTCTTAATACAAAATGAGTAACATTGCGGTTAAGTATTGTTAATATTACTATAGTGTTACAGCTTTGCAATTTTATAGTGACAATCTGATTTAGAATAGTCAGCATTTGAGTTCTCTTTAATGTAATGTGTCCAGCAACCCTCACTGTTTGTATTGCGGTAATAACTGAAGGTCTCACTCAAGAGGACTGGGGCTTGATAGTACTAGTAATGTACAAATGCATAGGAAGGCAGAGATTTAATAAGTGTGTTCCAATCCATGCATTTAAATCTATCTTTTTTGTCATGAATGCATTCGTGATGTTTGTGAACATGTCTTATAGCTGCCACTTCTGGTAACATTAAAATCATGTTTTTGTGACCATCTTTTTTTTTTTTTTTTAAATTTCACTTCCGTTCCAGTATGGTTTTTGGAAGCTAATATTTCATGACTGTCTAAGGTTAGAGAGGAGTTTTTTACATGAATTAAAAGCTACATCTCTTAGCCAAGCTTTCAGATGATACAAAACTCTCTGAAGAGCTGCTAAAACCAAGGCTTTTAAAAGTTGTTTTGGAAATAACTTGGGAAGGGAGGGAGCAAGGTAGTAATCAAAATGTAATTTTATTTCTTTAAGGTCTAGTGTGTCTCAGCTTCCTAGGGTAGAAATGAATACCCTGTGCTATTGGAAAAACCAAAAAATACTTGCTTTCCAGCAGTGTAAACATTCAATTTCAGCTATTGCATAAACTGCTATGTCAGACTTAATATTATCACTTGTTCCCCATTTTAGCAGTATTGAAGTCCCACACCTTGTGCAAGTAAAAATCAGTCACTGAAATTATACTTTAGAGCCTGTTTTCCCACCTCTAAAAAGAAGGTAATATTTGCCTTGAGTGTGTTGTAATGAATGCTTTTACAACAGTTCAAAAACATGAGGCTATGTTTTGGGGTCAGCTGTGTATATGTGGGGTTTCCTATATAAGTCAATATGTAGAGTCCATAACAGTTTTTGAAGCTAGATATGGCCTTAAAAAACACTGCAAAAACTTGAGATAATCTTTTAAATTCCTCTGTGTTGTGTTCCGTCATCCAGAGACACAATATATTGCTATTCATCTTGCAGAACCATCTATTTCCTTTAACACATGCACAGGAACAGGTTCTGAAAAGATGAAATGCTCATCAAATGAGCATCTCAATCTGCTGGACATGCAAAAACATTTTAAAAAGAAAAGAACAACCTCATCTGCGTTGTGAAGGTTTGGAGAGGTTAATTGAAGTGGTGGGGAAGTAGGTTAATATAGTTCAGTGGTTCTCAAACTTTTTTTTTACTGGCGACTGCTTTCACACAGCAAGCTTCTCAGTGCGACCCCTCCTAATAAATTAAACACACTTTTAAGTATATTTGACACCATTATAAACACTGGAGGCAAATTGGAGTTTGGGGTGGAGGTTAACAGCTTGTGACCCCCCCATGTAATAACCTCATGACCCCCTCAGTTTGAGAACCCCGATATGGTGTCCTTTTCCTTCTGGGGTCAGATGCTCACATGAGTCAGAAGTAGAAATTTGTTTTTCGGGGGATTTCTTGTTCTTTGAACTTTTTCCAACTAATGCAGCATCTAACTGATTTGGCAGTTATTGTTGATGCTTTTGTGTTTTATTTCCCAAATCGGTTTATGCTCATTTTCAATGAGCATAGGAGAACACAATTTGAGAGGACTAGCTGGTTCAAGGGCAGATAATGGTTATAGTGTCCTGCACACTTAAGTTACTGGCCACTCTGGATTAGTAATGATCAAAAGTTACTATCTGAATGACTTATGAGTGAAATGAGTTGGTGCACTCTGATCCACTTCCTAGTGCAAGACCATCTACATTGCAAAAACCCCATACCGCTGCTGAGGAGAGGTTGAATGGACATGTCGAGTGAGCCACCCTCTCATCCTTAGAAGTAGTCCAGGTCACAGCTGAGATGCACTGAACAGGCAATGTGGGGAAACTTTCATTGCTGCGGCTGTTGCTCCTCCTGTTCTGTGAACAGAAGCATCTGGTATCTAAAGGTGACCAGAGCCAGCACCTTCCCCTAATGCTATGTTCACTAAAAAAAATTGTAAATTTTTTTTTAGAAGAATAGCTCAAGAATTGGTGGGTTTTTTTAACAAAATTGTCTTCTTGTAGGTACTGTAAAGAAGTGTGGCTTATTGAAGATAATCCATGAGAAGTACAAGACCAATAAGAAAGTGGTGGATCCAATAGTATCCAGTTTCCTTCAGTCCTTTGAAACTGCCATAGAACATAACAAAGAAGTAGAATCCTTGCTGGGGAGAGCTCAGGTGAATTAGTGTGTCTACCAGTGCCTGTTTTGACAGTACTTAAATTTTCTGCTAACTTTGATACATAAATTCCTGAATGATGAGCTGAAGTATTTAGTATAGGGGTAAAGGACTAGTGCTGGTCCAGCCTTTGGATATGTGGAGAGGAGAATTTGAAGAACAATTACCATACTACCTGGCTGAGGGAGATGTTAATGATTTCTGCAAGGAGCAGCATCTTTAACCAGTCAAGTAATTGTGGTACACAGTTTCTTGCATGCAAAAGATAGGGATTCTCCTGGTATAGGATCAGTGGCAGTCAGTGAACAAAACTTAGTGGTGAAATCATGGTGACAGGAAGCAGAGAAGAAATTTAGGCTACTGCAGACTATCTCTGGGGACAGTTACCTTCAGTCACTGTCTTGAATATTTGTAATACTCCATAAACCCTACCTATGATTGGAAGAGCTGAGAACTGAACAGGAAGGAGTGACCAAAGTATAGTACAAGAATATATATAGTTTTCGTGGTTTTGCTGAGCTTGGCATTGTATGTGGGTTTTCCCTTGGATTTTAACAGGTCACTCAGTTCTTGGTATGGATGTTTGGAAAATGCAAATAGAAAACATTGTGATACAGAGTTTGTGTGTCTCTCCAATTGCAGTAGGGCAGCTTTATAAAGACAGGCATTTCTTGCCGGCTTTGTGTTTATTGGTGAATTGTGAAATGTCAGCAATGTATTATTCTTCAGTCAGGAAAAAAAGGTTAGGTTTAGCAAGTTATTTTAAAATTAATGAAATTATGTAGGATATAATGCTGTAATCTGTGACCTCTAGTAATTGAAATTGGTGGTAATTATACCTTACTGCAAGCATGTTATAAGATGATTACATTGCTTGGCAAGTAATGATGAAATACACTATTTCCAGTTTAGATTTCTGTCTCTAGATTAGTTGTTACAGTAGTTAGTTTTCTATAGCAATACGAGTAAGAGGAGAAGCTTGAGGGAAAGAATCAATGAGCCAGAGTTTACTGGGACTGCAGTTCTAAATAAACAAACCAAAAGACATATTTGTTTTTGTTTGCCTTTAAGAATAACTTCCTCTACATATGGTTTTTTGTTTTGTTTTTAAATCGACTTTTTACTTGAGCAATTGGCAGAGAAGGGTGGCAAATGAAGTAAACACTATTAAGATGTAGCCAAAAATGAGCTGTTATGCCCTTGAAGGTTGCAATATGACTTTCTTCTTTTAATTTTGTAGGAGAACTTGACTCCTTTAATGGTGTTGAACCTCTTCAAAAGAATCCCAGCAGAAGATATACCTCTGCTTCTGATGAATCCAGAAGCAGGAAAGCCTTCAGACTTGCTACTGACACGACTCCTGGTACCTCCCTTGTGCATCAGACCCTCTGTTGTGAGCGACTTGAAATCTGGCACCAACGAAGATGACTTGACGATGAAGCTTACAGAGATAATTTTCCTCAATGATGTAATCAAAAAGGTGAGCCTGCCTGCAACTGCTGCTCTTTTAAAAAATAAATAAATAAATAAAAGGCTGGATTAGACTTGGGGGTAATTGGTTTTACTTTACTTCATTCTGACTTCAGCGTAAGATACAGCTGCAGTATTTGGCCCTATGTGAAATGGCATGGAATGGTGGACTCAGATTGAGCTTTCTCTTGGTGTTTGGCTCTTGGTGTTACACCAGCGTGTTAGTGACCTGCTAAACGTGGACTGGACTAATTGCTTTTCCTGAAGTATTCTCATTATGCTACATTTAGCATGTTTTGTGATGACTGTTGCCCTTGATGGAAGCACAAGGAAATAATAGTTCATAGGCCCAGAAATTCACACACCCTTCTTTACCCATATGCTTTCTTATTTTATACCTCTCTGTCTCTCTCTGCCGGGGAAGGCCTTCCAGCTTCCCTTCTGATGTGTATGGGAGCCTGTCTTTTTTTCCTCTTTCTCTACCCCATCACTCTTAAGAATTCAAGTCAGTTACCATTCTTGCTTAGTTAAGGACCGAAAGGGATGCTGGAGCTAGTCAAGTCTGTCACCTAGTTGGAAGGGCTGTTGTGCAGCTCAGCAGCTTTCTTTTTGCCCCAGGCCAGTATTTCCCAGACTTCTGAAAGCTGATCTCTCCCTCTCACTTCTTTCTACTCTTCCATGTAGTCTTCAAAGCCTACCCAAAATGAGTAGCTTATTGGGCTTGTTTGCATGTAGAGTTTCACCAATTTTAATTTTTTTTTTTAAACCACTGCAAAAGATTGTCTGCACACATTTTTTTTGGGTTAAACCAGATTTACTTGGGTTTAGTTTAAATTGATTAGGAACAAGTTTAAGTTAAATAGAAATAAGTGATTTAATGCAGTGCAACTAAATCTGTGAAGAAAAGTGCATCGATAAAGGGAGTTAGCACTCATTTAAATCAATGGGGCATTTCCCAGCTCAGAGCTATTTCAGCTGTCTGCTAACTCAGGCAGACATGAGTTATATTCAGGTCGTGCTTCCATGGTTGTATTTCAACAGTAACAGCTAGAAACTTTTTTTAAAAACTGAAACTGGAGAACAATTGAGAAGCTTGTTCACCATCCCCCAAAAGTTAGTCCTTTTTATCTCCAATTTTTCTCCCACATTGGGAAATGCTGCTCTAGGTTGTGTGTGCTGTCTCCCGGGAAAAAGAGAAACTAGCACTGGGTTATAACCTGTTTCTCTGCAAGATGTTGCGCAACAGAACTATATCCTCAGATTGGCTTAACCTGTTGTTCCAGCTTAGTTTCTGCCACAGAGATGCAGGATTGAAATCTTGAGTGATGGTCTTTGCCCGGAAGAGGGCTGAACACAATGGAATTTTGTTTGCCACCACTCTAAGTTAATTGTTTAATGAATCTCGTCTCCACAGCATAATCTTTGTATTATACATTTAAGTATTAAAATGGTCAGTCAATCAAACAAACACAAATCCTTTAGTTTGTCATTAATCAGAAGCTGATTTTGCCAGAAGGAAAATGTGTGGTGCCAACTTCTGCTCAGTTACATCCGTGCAGCATTCACACATGAACAGAATGTGGCCCACTGTTCCTTATAGTGAAGGTGCCAATGTCTTGTTGATTTAGTGTGATGCAAAGCTTTCTGAAAAATTTGTTCAATGCCAATTTTGTGTGTCACTAAATTTGTTTTGTGAAATGGGTAATTGTCTTGTTTAGCATAGGATATCGGGAGCCAAAACACAGATGATAATGGAAGACTGGGACTTCCTACAGCTGCAATGTGCCCTCTACATTAACAGTGAGCTCTCTGGAATTCCTCTTAACATGGCACCCAAGAAATGGACCAGAGGTTTTGTTCAAAGACTCAAAGGGAAGCAGGGTATGTCTAAATTCTTCCTTTCCCACCTCCCAAAAGTTTTTTTCATTGGTTTGTGTTTTTTAGCCAAAACGGTTGCCATTGCATAGTGATCAGGTCAGTGTTTGTAGATCAAGCTAGCAAGGCTTTCCCTGTATGATGTGCCTACTGTGCTGTATTAACACTTTACCATTTTGTATAAGGGTACTGTTTTCCCAGCTAGTTTTAAGTTGCTTTATTTGTTAGGTCGGTTTAGAGGCAATCTGTCCGGAAAGCGAGTGGACTTCTCAGGCAGAACAGTCATTTCACCTGACCCCAACTTACGAATAGACGAAGTGGCTGTGCCTGTTCACGTTGCCAAAATATTAACATTCCCTGAAAAAGTAAGTGGTGTGAAACTGAAATTCTTTTCATGCATTTTTCTGCATTGTCCATTGTGGGGTTCAAATCACTGGAGAAAAAGGGAGTCAATAGTGTGTGCGCACACACACACACACACACACACACACACACACACACACACACACACACACACACACACACACACACACACACACACACACACACACACACACACGAAGAATGGCATGCAGCTTCAGGTACTCAGTGCCTCCAGTCAGCACCAGAAGGCCAGTGGCATAGGTTCATTGTCCATTGTAAAGCTGAGTTCTTTCACGAAGCAAGACAATGGGAATGCTTGATGCAGACTGTGAGGAGAGAGGCCTGAAGGGACAATCCTGAAAAACAACGAAGTTAGTTTTGCCCAACCCATTTTAAGTTTTTGTACAACTTCATATATGTTACTGGGTGTCAGAATGAAAACTGGCTTTGTACGTATTTCTAAAAAATCACTCCTTTCGCATCTTACTCTTTCTGTGATCGTGTCTGTACTTTTTTTTCTCATTGCTCTGATTAATTGTGTACCACAAAATAGACCCAGCTGTGTAATGAGGTTGAGTCAGCTTTGCTAAAGAAAACTGTTCACATTTCTTCTTTAAAATTCTAATATTACTTTTGTGTTAACATAGACTTTTTTGCATTTTAACTAGGGCTGTCAATTAATCACAGTTCACTCATGTGATTAACTCGAACTAATCGCCATTTAAAAAATCGCGATTAATCACACTGTTACTGATAGAATACCATTTATTTAAATATTTTTGGATGTTTTCTACATTTTCAAATATTTTGATTTCAGTTACAACACAGGATACAGAGTGTACAGTGTTCACTTCATATTTTTTGTTATAAATATTTTCACTGTAAAAATGATAAATATTTTCAATTCACCTCATACAAGTACTGTAGTGCAATCTCTTTATTGTGAAAGTGTAATTTACAAATGTGGATTTTTTTTTGTTACATAACTGCTCTCAAAAACAAAACAATGTATAACTTTAGAGCCTATAAGTCCACTCAGTCCTCCTCCTTATTCTATCAATCACTAAGACAAACAAGTTTGCTCACATTTATGGGAGATACTGTTGTCTGCTTCTTATTTACCGTGTCACCTGAAAGTGAGAATAGGTGCTTGCATGGCATTTTTGTAGCTGGCATTGCAAGGTATTTGTGCCAGATATGCTAAACATATGCCCCTTCATGCTTCGGCCACCATTCCAGAGGACATGCTTCTGTGCTGATGACACTCATTTTTATTTAAAAAAAATAAATAAATAAAAGCATTAATCAAATTTATGATTGAACTCCGTGGGGGAGAATTTTATGTCTCTTGTTCTTTTACATCCACATTCTATCATATATTTCATGTTAATGGCAGTCTTGGATGATGACCCAGCGCATGTTTATATTAAGAGTACTTTCACAAAAGATTTGACAAAACACAAAGCTGGTACCAGTGTGACATTTCTAAAAATAGCTACAGCGCTCAGGTTTAAGAATCTGAAGTGCTGCCCAAAATCTGAACGGGCCAAGGTGTGGAGCATGCTTTCAGAAGTCTTAAGAGATGCGGAAACCACAGAACCCAAACCACCAAAAAAGAAAATCAGCCTTCTGCTGGTGTTATCTGACTCAGATGATGAAAATGAACATGCGTCGGTTCACTGTGCTTTGGATCGTTATCGAGCAGAGCCCATCATCAGCATAGATGCATGTTCTCTGGAATGGTGGTTGAAGCATGAAGGGACATATGAATCTTTAGAGCATCTGGCACATAAATATCTTGCGATGCTGGGTACAAGGTGCCATTTGAATGCCTGTTCTCACTTTCAGGTTATATTGTAAACAAGAAGCGGGCAGCATTATCTCCAGCAAATGTAAACAAATTTGTTTGAGTGATTGGCTGAAGTAGAACTGAGTGGACTTGTAGGCTGTAAAGTTTTACGTTTTTATTTTTGAATGCAGTTATATTTTTATACATAATTCTACATTTGTAAGCTCATCTTTCATGATAGAGATTGCACTACAGTACTTATATTAGGTGAATTGAAAAATACCTTTTTTTTTTCCCACCATGCAAATATTTGTAATAAAAAAAATAAAAATAGTGAGCACTATACACTTCGTATCCTGTGTTGTAATTGAAATCCAATATATTTGAAAATGTAGAAAACATCCAGAAATATTTACATGGTATTGTTATTGTTTAACAGCGTGATTAATTTTAATTGCTTAATAGCCCTAATTTTAATGTAGATCCCAGCATTTTTAGAGAGCTTTTCAAGCTTCCCTCTATTTGTGAATTTGGCCAGCAAGCTATGCATTCCAGTTCACTCAACAGTCTTGCCTCCGTAAGGTCAAGATTGGCTTGTATTTTTCTTCTCTTCCCCTTCCTCCAGCAGCTTAAAATATGAAGGGACAACTACCATTAAACTGATCCTGAAAATCTGAAAGCACAAACCCAAGGAATAGCAAGTGGTGTTTAAAATGTCTCGCTTGTTTCTAACTGGTACAGTACATGTTGCAGGTGAACAAAGCTAACCTAAATTTTATGAGGAAACTCGTACGGAACGGTCCCGAAGTTCACCCTGGAGCTAATTTCATTCAACAGAGGCACACACAAATGAAAAGGTACTTATCTGTAAAGGTTCACGTTCCACCTACCACCACTACTTGATTTAATTGTTTGAAGTGAAATCAGCAGATTATCATCATTGGGACTCATCCGGTTTTTTGGTTTTTTTTGTTTGTAATCTTCAATAAAGAATATAAACAATATTCCATGACCTAAAGGTAGCTTGTGCAAGCAAACATGACCATAGATAAATCCTTCTATTAGAACATTTTGGTAGGCATAGATTCATTGTCATTGCTAGTAAGCGACGGTTCGATTGCTACATGTCAATGACGTACCCCGTTTGCTGATAACTTAAAACTAATAAATTTTCTTTAAGAAAGTTGATTTTTCATGAATATCCTGTGTTTGCTGACTGCTCCATGTTTGCCATGGAGAATGATGTAGCTATTTGCTGAGTTAACATAACTCTACTGTATCTTTGATATTAAACTGACCTCAGTCCTTATTTAAAACTTTTGTGAAAAACCTTGTCCCTCAGTTGCACTCAGTGACAGAGACACTGTTAATATTTAATAAACTTGAAGAACGCATGTCTGGTTCAAAGTGGCCGTCACTGGAGACTTCTTAAGAAATCAGAGTACAAATAAGAGACAACTAAAGAGCATCCTATTTCTTTGGGGGGGGGGTTTCCAAGAGATTTTGACTCTATTGATGTGTTTTTTATTTCAAGGTTTTTGAAATATGGAAACCGTGAGAAGATGGCTCAGGAGCTCAAGTATGGTGACATTGTAGAGAGGCATCTCATAGATGGCGATATAGTTCTGTTCAACCGACAGCCCTCTCTGCACAAGCTGAGCATCATGGCTCACATAGTGAGTATACACACAGCCTGGCTATCATGTAACTTTAATCTTTAGTGGTTTAGTTTTGTTTGTTAATTTCTCACTCAAACTGTGTTGATTTTTTGCATCTTAAAACACTACGTGGAAATGATCCAAACAAAATAGTTTTGTGCTTGTGCATAGGAGTCAAAGTGAAACCGAGCAGTCTTTTATTCAAATTCCACTGATTTTACATTTGTTCATGTATATATGCATATCAATAGTTGTAAAAATAAAAAAAAATGCAGTGTTATAAGAACCCTGGTATCTAAGAACATGCTGCATCTTGTACTTTGCAAGTAATGTTGCAGGGTCAAGGGGTTAGTAAATAAATTCACTCAGCTTTGGTTAAGTGACTTGGTAAGCCTCCACCAGTTACTGTGTAAATTAAAACAAGTAATTAGATGTATCATCTCGAGTCTTTTTTTATATTTTAAAAAAATGTAAAAGCACAGCTTGCAAGGAAAGCACTCTCAAAACTTGTAGATTCTGGAACCTTGTAAATTTGATGAGATTCACTGTGTCTGTGGCATCACTTCTTATCTCTCTTGCAGGCGAGAGTAAAGCCCCACAGGACCTTCAGGTTTAATGAATGTGTCTGTACACCATACAATGCTGATTTTGATGGAGATGAAATGAATCTTCATCTTCCTCAAACAGAGGAGGCCAAAGCAGAAGCACTGATTCTCATGGGGGTAAATGGAGTATCTTACTGTCTGGCTTGTGGTAGTGTGATAATGCATTTCTGTATGAGCAGCACCCTGTATTTTTCAGTTGCCAGTGAGAGCTGCATTCTTCAAGTAGACCGCTTGACAGCTTCAAGAGACCAATGCTAAATTCTGCAGCCAACTGAAATATTCTGTGCTAGTGTTAAGGCACCTTCAGAAAATTGTTTGTTTGAGGCATCACAGTGATACCTACTTAATATCCCTGAAAACGTGGTTTGTTCTGAGTGCATTTCTTCCTGTAGTGACATGCTGCAGAAATGAGGGGCTTTTGCTGTGGAACGTATTTTACCTTATGCCACCATACATAATCTTCTCCCAACTGATAAGGCAACAGTGGGGCAGTGACTTCCCTTTTCAAAAGTAAGTTGGGACTTGATGCCCATAGTTTAGACATGGCCTACAGCAGCATAACTACAGCACCATAGCTATGCTGCTGTAACCCCCAGTGTAGATGCAGACTGTAACGGTGGGGGAGGGTTTTCAGTCACTGTAGGAACTCCATATCTCTGAGCGACAGTAGCTAGGTTGATAGAAGCATTCTCCGTTGACTTATCTGTGTCTACACTGGGGTTTAGGTTAGCATAGCTGTGGTGCTCAGGTGTGGATTTTTCATCACAAGGGCTGTTGGTATCTAGACCAAATTTTGAGTGTAGACCAGCCCTTAGGAGCCAATTGAGTGTTATGTAAAGCAGTGGCAAGTGCATCTGAGAAGACCCTACTGGGGAGACTCATGCTGTACCCTGACATTGGCTCTAGATATATGGGAGATCACTAGCAGCTACTTCACCTTCAGACTAGCAATTACTCATGCTAGGGATTGAAGTTTTATAGTATGTCTCCGATATCTTCAGGCTACCAAGACTACAGCCACACAGGACCCAGATCAGATTTAAGAAGTGAGGAAGTAGCCAATGTAGGCACTTGATGAAACAGATCAATGACGTGGTCATCAAATTCACAACTTTACAAGAGCCACCAACAATACTATCCGTTGTACTTGTAATTTGACTAATGACTTGACCTATCAATTCAAGGACTGTCAGTAGAAACTCTTCCTCCCCCTCTGACCAAAGATCTGTTACAGTTAGACTCAACAGTCTTGCTAATGAGCCATGTGACATAGATTTGTTGTTCATCTCTCTCTCTGGTTTTACTTGTGTGTTTGGGAATCTACCTTTCCTGCATCTGTCGATTTCACCACACACACGCGCGCATGCGTTTGGAAAGTAACCTCCCAAATGTGCCAGGGTTGCCTGACATTTTTTTTCTATGAGTAAAACTTGTTTGTATATATGCCATCCCTCTCGATCCCCAGATCTGGTGGCTGGTGCTGAACACGCAGGTTGCAAGGGAGTATGTATCTTTCCATGTCTTTCCCTAACCTAATCTATAGCTTAGGGCTTGTCTACATCACAAAGTTGCAGCGCTGGTGAGGGGGTTACAGCGCTGCAACTTAGGAGGTGTACACATCTGCAGGGCATCACCAGCGCTGCAACTCCCTGTTTGCAGCGCTGGCCGTACTCCCGTTTTGTCTCGGGTGTAGAGGATCCAGCGCTGGTGATCCAGCGCTGGTAATCAAGTGTAGACACTTACCAGCGCTTTTCTTGACCTCCGAGGAATAAGCAGGTATCCCAGCATACCTGAGGAAGCCTCTGGTAATCAAGCAGGTCTCCTTCCCCGGTTTGCTCTCGCGTTCCCCGAATGCCCGTGCAAGCAGGTCTCCTTCCCTGCGGTTTGCAGGGGGCTTCGGGGAACGCGAGAGCAAACCGCGGCGAAGCTGGTCTCCTTCCCCGGTTTGCTCTCGCGTTCCCCGAACCCCCGAGCAAGCAGGTCTCCTTCCCTGCGGTTTGCAGGGGGGTTCGGGGAACGCGAGAGCAAACCGTGGCGAAGCTGGTCTCCTTCCCCGGTTTGCTCTCGCGTTCCTCGAACCCCCGTGCAAGCAGGTCTCCTTCCCTGCGGTTTGCTCTCGCGTTCCCCGAATCCCCGAGCAAGCAGGTCTCCTTCCCTGCGGTTTGCTCTCGCGTTCCCCGAATCCCCGAGCAAGCAGGTCTCTTTCCCTGCGGTTTGCAGGGGGGTTCGGGGAACGCGAGAGCAAACCGCGGCGAAGCTGGTCTCCTTCCCCGGTTTGCTCTCGCGTTCCCCAAACCCCCGTGCAAGCAGGTCTCCTTCCCTGCGGTTTGCTCTCGTGTTCCCCGAACCCCCGAGCAAGCAGGTCTCCTTCCCTGCGGTTTGCAGGGGGGTTCGGGGAACGCGAGAGCAAACCGCGGCGAAGCTGGTCTCCTTCCCCGGTTTGCTCTCGCGTTCCCCGAACCCCCCTTGAAGCCGCCCAACAGCGCTGCAGTGTGGCCACATCTAACACCACTTGCAGCACTGGTTGCTGTAAGTGTGGCCACTCTGCAGCGCTGGCCCTATACAGCTGTACTAATACAGCTGTAACAACCAGCGCTGCAAAATTGTAGATGTAGACATACCCTTAGATGTGTATGTGTATTAGCTGTAGGGAGAGGATAGGGTCTAGAACTAGGGTTTCCTCCAGTTTACAGGATTTGTCCCAGAGTAAATCCTAACACTTAAGGTATGGGATTGGGCCTTTAATGTTTGTTACAAGCTCTGCCTTGAAAGGTCTGTTCTTTCAATTGTATTGCAATAGTAATGTATGTTAAATTAATCTTCTCTACAGAATATTTCAGGTATACTCATTTTTCATTCTTGTGTTCTACAGACCAAAGCAAACTTGGTAACACCAAGAAATGGAGAGCCTTTGATTGCTGCTATTCAAGATTTTCTTACAGGTCTGTATGTAAGGATCATTTTAGAGATGTGTTTGACTTAAATGTTTCTTTTTTTGAAAATCAATAATGTCCCATATAAATTTATAAATGAAATTTAAAAAAAAAACAAAAAACTTTTGCCCTGTTGAAAGACGTATCAAAATGGGTTACCTGACTTTGAAGCAATGAAACTGATGCTTCACAGGGCTTTTCAATTATAATTTGGCATGAAGGGGTTACTTGTACCAGTTGCGTTAAAAAAATGTTACCTTTAAGTTAATGGTGTCACTTATGTGTCTGCAAGGTTATTTAATGTTATAGGAAACATCCAGAGGGTATATCAGTGGCCAGAGACTTCATAAGGAAGAGGATGTTTTGATAGCAATTCTCAGATGGTCTTTTAGACTTTAAATCTAATAGGAGAAAAAATAATTTTTTACATTTATAAATTGCTGGTACAGGGCTTCATTTAAAAATCATAAGTGCAGGGAAAGAATTTAGAGCCAATATTACATCTGCATTGCTGTGATCTGTATCAAGTGGATAACGTGGTCAGAGTAATGCATAACATGCAATCATTTTAAATTTTACTTCAGCCTGTCAGGTTAACCTTTTTTCACGTTCCAGGTGCCTATCTTCTCACACTAAAAGACACCTTTTTTGACCGAGCCAAGGCCTGTCAAATTATTGCTTCTATCCTGGTTGGCAAGGATGAGAAGATTAAAGTTCTCCTTCCACCCCCAGCAATCCTAAAGGTGTGTGGTCCTGTTGAGTTTTGTTTTTAAACTGTTGCAAAGATTTTTGGCTCTGATTTCTCTTGCACGTTATGCGTACTTGACCCATTCTCACAGCTGCCAAAAGACAGAATTTTAGCGACAGTTGTTTTTAGAGTGGTTACTTGTGCTGTAAACTTATTGTGCATGGAGATGGAGAAAGAAGCAGGTCTTGATGCTGCTGCTTTACCTTCACAATAGATCTTGCAGCATGCTTTGAGGATTATAAGTCAGGGCCATGGGTAGCGAAAAGTGGTGCAATCTAGGGAGAGTAACTAGAACTCTGCAGCCTACCTGTCTTGCTGCAGTATGCAATCCATCTGCCCCAAATCATCAGTGCTTTGGCTCTCCACTACGCTGAGTCAGCTATGCATATTGGCATGATGAGGGTTCCTTATGGTCCTGCTGCCTCAACATACCTACTGTGGTTTGAAAGAGGGGAACTGTAATCTGATATATTTTGAGCAAGCTCCTTAAACCAGGAATATAGATGCAGGTGAAGTTCTTCACAGACATGAGGGGTTGGAATGCAGCAGGTGATTGTCCCCTCAGAGCCTATACTTTGCAATTTCACTGACCCCAGTCCTGATGGGATTTCACGCAGGAGTTAGTGGGGGCTGCATGTTGGTGCATCAGTACTCGAATGGATCATCTGGTACTGATATTTTAGCTGCTGCCACCTCCATGCATTGAGGAGTCCTGTGGATTCAACACAGATGGTTTTAGTGAAAAGGAACTTGATCTTCATCTTTCCCATTCAGTCTCCTGCCCCCCTCCCCACATTCCTACTGACTTGTCCTCAGCTCCTACACCACAATACAAGTAACACCATGGGGAGTCTAGAGCATTTAAGACAGTGGAAAACATCCTAGGGACCCTGGGGGACTTTTAGCGGGGTAGTGGAGCTTGAGCTTGGGGAGCAGGATCAGGGATAGAAGAAGTGGAGCTAAGAAGAGCTCTGCTCCACAGCTGCCTATGGTCCTATTTCATATTCAACTGCACAATCTTCATTCTGATGACATAATTAAGTTTATAACATGGCGTTTATACATCACCAGTGTATATGTGTCCGGAGAAAAGTCATGCACTTTTTATTGTGATGTAGAGGAATTTTTGATGTTTGTGTTCTGATTATCTGCTTAATCGGTTATTAAGTAAATGACTTGCAAATGAACATGTGTACTGATACCTAGAGTGATCTTAAAATTGATACTCTCCAGCACATGGATATTTAATTATTAATGTGTTCAGAGGATAGGGGAATTGGAGCATCCAAGGATGATGATCATCTAAAGCAAAGATCAAAACATTTATGGGAAGTCAGTTTTGAGGTGAGCTAAAGGTTTTCCTTTGTAACAAGACACTGAGTCTGACAATAACATTTTGCCAAATGTTTTAGATGTTTGTGTCAGCTGCTTATGTTGGCTAGCTGTATTTCATCTGGGTCAAGTACACAATAATGTGATCTCTAAGCCAAATGCACACTTATTCACAAAAGTGCTGTATATTGAACAAGAGAAACCAGATTTACAGCACTGTAAATGTGGAGAATGAGGTGAAGCTGGCAATCATCTACATTTTATATATATATTTTTTTTATTTCAACCAGTGTCAGGGACGTGGCGGTGTGGAGGGAGTAGTCATTCATTTGCACATCTGCCCTCTGTCCTTCATCCAAAAATATTTAAGTTCCGGTTCCTTGGGGTAGTGGGGTTTCTGTTCTCACTTAAGTGAATAATGGCAGACATCTCCACAAACTGACTGGCACAGGTTGTTCCGTCAAGATATTAACCACAGTTTTAAAGCAGCATATTGAAGTTGGCTGTTTTGGTACTATAACCCTATCAAAAACATTCTGACTGTTTCTGATTGTTTCCCTTTGTTGCCTTCAGCCTGTAACCTTGTGGACTGGAAAGCAGGTCTTCAGCCTCATTCTGAAACCTAGCGATGACTGTGCTGTGAAAGCGAATCTCCGAACCAAAGGAAAACAGTACTCTGGCAGAGGGGAGGATCTGTGTGTCAATGATTCTTGTGAGTGACCTTGCCTGCTCAACTGCTCCTCAATTATGAGTTCATAACAAATCTGCGCCAGTGACTACTTTTCTGTTACTGGTCTGTAACTGAGTTCACAGCAGGGAAATGTGACTGAAGAAAATGCTGTTAAATGCTATTTTTCACTGTTAAACATGAAAATGCAAGTAAAATATGCAAGAATGTGACTATTTGATTCACATACAAAATAGGCAATTTCTCAAAAGTTGTTGTTTGCTAAGACACAGAACACTACAGAAAAATCGTGAATTTTATTAATAAAATATTTATATAGCACTTAACTTGTCATGACACCTTACAGAGATTTTTAAAATAAAACAGTCTCTGCCCCAAAGATCTTACCATTTTAAACTTGACAAATGCAGAACTTGAAGCTAGGGAAAGTGGAAATGGGGCAGAACAGAGTCGCTGTACAGTGAGCATATTACACATCTGATATTATTAAACCAGCAGTCCATAGCTAACCACTTCTGTAACCAGAAAAATCCTTCCTGTGTTTTAGTGAGGTTTTTATCCCATGCCCCTGCCACCTTTTTCTTCACCATGAACTAGCTGCAGGGGAGCAGAGCAGTGTAAACCCGAGAAAATTCTCCCACCATAGGAAGAAATTGCAGAGGGATGTAACAGGCCTTAGAAGATGGAGTGGAAACCCAAGTTTCTTGGAGTCGGCAGCCTCAGTGGAAGTGACAATCCATCTGAGTTTCTTCAAAGCTAGTGTTGCAGTCTTTAGCGTACCTGTTCTTTTGTGAAGCAACAACAGTCCAGTCTGGAAAAGGTCTTCTGCAGGACCTCATGAAATCCCAACATGGCTTTTGCAGTGTACTCAGTCATCAGTGAATGTCAATGGCTATTATTTACTGTTCAGCAAGTAGATTTTGTTGCATCCTTTTTTTCAAAAAAAAAAAAAATAAAACAATAAGTTGGGTCTGCTGGTAGTGATGCCTGACCCACATAGCTATGCCAGCGTAGGTCCTAGTAAAGATGCAGTAACGCCAGCAAAACTGCTTTCACTGGCATAGCTTGTTTGACATGGGGGAGTGGGGAGGTTGTTATAGCAGGTTACTACCCTTTGCAGGTATAGCTGTGTCCGCACTAGGAGTACTTAATAGACCAGCTTACCGATTCCTAGTGTACGTGTAACTATGGTGTACCTTTACTGAGTCAGGACAATGCAATGATTTAAATCCATCTATATACCCAAGCCCTTCCTTGAATGTAGCATATTGGAGTTGGAGTGCTCACATATTAAATAGCTTACTTTCTAGTGCTGTTGTGTCCAATTACTGACTTGTTCCCAAATAAAACAACTCTCTTCAATGGTTCTTCGCTTACTATAGTTATTTAATATTTTTATCAAAGTTAAGTGTGGCTTTTGGCTGGGAAACTGCTTGCACTGATTTGCCTACTGTGCTTTAAACTATGTGAACAAAAATAGACTAATTTAAGATGTTGCTCAGAAGATTTAAAATTGCTTTTTATCACATTTAATTCTTCTGTGGGAGTTAAAAAATTAAAATGTGCAATGTTAAGGTTGCTTTAAGTTATGGGCTACTGCTGTTCTTAAAAGAGAATCTGGCAATTGAAGCATTTACCTGGAGAAAGGATGGGAAATAGACTTAAAAATGTATGGGAAATGGAGTTGCAGGGGAAGGATTGTTTTGGAGACACTTTCACTGCATCCTCTTTATTCAGTGTTCTACTTCTACAGGCATAATGTGTGTGTTTGGAGGCTTTTTTGTTTTGACAACCCACACTGTTATGATTTAAACTTTATTAAATTACTAGTAACCTAAGTTAAGCTCTTGGTCTCTTTGAGTGTCAGGCTTTCAGTATTTTCCATTGTGCCTCCAGATGTTACAATCCAGAATAGCCAGTTGATGAGTGGCAGTATGGACAAAGGAACCTTAGGATCTGGATCCAAGAAAAATATCTTTTACATTCTGCTGAGAGACTGGGGGCAGGTAGAGGCTGCAGATGCTATGTCACGGCTAGCCAGGCTTGCTCCTGTTTACCTCTGTAAGTAACCTGGGAGGTGCCTTTCGTTGTAGAATATTTTAATGTAAAAATCCAGGAAGGTTTCTATTAAAAATGTACCCTGTTTAGAGAAGGAAAAATCATAAGATACTAAGTTGATGGAAATGGAGAAAAGTGCACCTGTTCACAACTTTGTCTTGACATATTTGCAAATGCCATATAATGGGGAGAAATTCTGTGATAGTTATCTGCTAAGAACTCAGTGAACTGAACTTTTTTATATTTTACTGTAGCTAACCGTGGATTCTCAATTGGGATTGGTGATGTAACTCCAGGACAGGGACTGCTAAAGGCTAAATATGAACTTCTGAATGATGGCTATAAGAAATGTGATGAATACATTGAAGCTTTGCGCACTGGTAAGCTGCAGCAGCAGCCTGGCTGTACCGCAGAAGAGACATTAGAGGTGAGTGGTGATTCACTTGTTAAAATAGTGTTCAATATGAGTGCCATGCACTCAGGCCAAGACACTAAGGTTTATTAAATCAAACCTTTATTTTAACTAAAAGAATACCTTGCTTTACAAATACTGTTAAAGTATGAAACAGCAAACATACGGAAAAAAGCCATGGCTAGTTAACCTTCTCCTGGGGCTTAGGGTGTCGTCATGGATTTTTCTTAACGAAACTCTGACTGCCCATTTTATTACACATCCATATTACATATTCATTACTTAACATTCATGACACCAGTGGTGATTGGAAGATAAGTATCTTATGTAACTCATACAATACTCATGTGCGAACTTTAATTGGCATGTAATTTTCTGTTGTTTTTGTGGTGGTCTCTTCTCTGGTTGATTGTGCACTATTGTGCATATTTTGGCCAGGTCATTTTGACCTGTTTCTCTGCATAGGGGTTTTTTGGGACCTTCCAGTCCATTTTTCTAACTGCTTTTGACAACACAGTTTATAGATACATTATTCTTCTTGAATTTAAGCACATCCTGTTTTAAAAATGTTGTCCTCTGTCCTATATAGCTATTGTAAACAAGTTTACTTGATGACAAGATCATGTGAAGCAACATTTCGCTCGTGTCAGGCAAGCTGCAAACTAGGCCAAAGCCAGCCTTTCTTACAGACAGGACTGTTAAAAAATAAGTCGTCATACCAGCCTATTACAAGATAGGAGTACTTGCGGCACCTTACTCCTGTTCCTTTTGTGGTTACAGACTAACACAGCTGCTACTCTGAAACCTATTACAAGATAGTGAGGTTTGATTAATAGATTGTAAAATATGCAGTGGGTTTTAAATATGACTGTTGGAAAACTAGGAGGAATGAATTGTTGTACTTAAATATGTGCCTAACATGAAACACCTGGGTAGTCATGTAGAGGTCATCTCTTTAACAGTTTCAAGCCTTGATCCTCTTATCTAGTATATTTCTAGAAATGCTCAATCACTATTTTTCTTAAGATTTATAAAACTAAAATAGGATCTCACTTTGCTAGTCATCAAGTCTGATGCTGGTCACAAAATGCAATAGTTTCGCCATACTTGTCAAAGTAGAGTTGTAATAAGATCTCTTGTATTTGGTGCAAGCATTACATTTAGTAATGTTTATAGAACATGTATAAATAGACTTGACAGACGAACAAAGTTCATTTTGTGATGCAGTATCTTTTATATACATTTGCTTACTGTCTTACTGACAATTTGCCAGTCTATAGTGAGTCTCCAGTTCTGTAGTTCATTTTACTAAGATTCTCGTGCATTTAAAAAAGCAGGGTTTTTTCTCTTAATGCTCCTGTTTGCGTTTTTGATGCTATTTTTGACTTCATACTGAATACTACTGAAGGTTTTTTGGTGGCTAGCCTTAGTATACTGCTATGTGCATATTTGTTACTAATACTAACTATCTAAACTCTCTGATTCTAGGCCTTAATCCTTAAAGAACTCTCTGTGATCAGAGACCATGCTGGCAGTGCCTGTCTCAGAGAACTAGATAAAAGTAACAGTCCCCTTATCATGGCTCTCTGTGGTTCTAAAGGTAAGATATTAGTCAAGTTTTGGAATTGTGTGAAGTTGCTGCCTACATAATTTGCCCTTAATTATTTGTTCTGCCTTTTTGTTAATCATTATGTTGTCTGTTTTGTGTAAAACATGCAGTTGTGTAAGTGTTAGATTTGTAGCATGTAGCATTGCTATCAATTCCTTTTGAGAGGGTAAAGCTAGCTTCTTTTTAAATAAACTTGTAAATAATCACACTCCGTTTTATTTAGATGTTTGTTACTCTACAATAAGAGCATCCATCCAGCACCCTAAGTGCCCTTGGGAATCTTGTGGAAATACACAAATAAAGACACGTTAATTACCCCAAGGTTAAATAACCCAGCAAAAATATAAGTATGTCAGAAAAAGTAATCATCGGGGAGACTTTCCACATCTATTATCAAGTCATTCCATGTCATGATCTGTTTTCCTGATCTCTGCTTCCACAAGATCAGTTGAATAATTGTTTTTCTTTTTTTGTTTGGATGTTGTCTGATCTTTGCCATTAATTTCCTATGTGACCTTGGGCAAGTCAATTGCACTCTCTGCTTCCATTTCCCCATCTGCATTGGATAGGTGTAATACTTCACAGGGGTGAATAAGTTTTATTAATATTTAAATCACTTGGGGATCTTGAAGTGAAAGTGATAGCAAGTTTTATGGTGGCCTGCTTGTTTTCAGAAGGAGTTAATCAAATGATACTATGTCTGTAGAAAAAATAGACTCTGAATTCAAGATGGGTTTTTAACGCAGTTGATATTGCATCTGTCAACAGCAGAAGAGATGTTGAACAATGAAATAATAAGAACTGGCATTAACAGACATGGATTATATGCTGTTGATAGTATAATAAAAATACCGAGCAAGTTAACCTAAGGTCTACAATCAAATAAGAATATCATAAAGATCCATGATCCACAGAAAACTAGATTCATTGATTGACAGAGGGGGAGTTCCTTGTAGGGATGACTTAATTAATTAATTGATTGATTGATTTTTGGCCTGTGAATGTAAATATGACTGAATAGGAGAAGTAACTGAAGAATTGAATTAATTGACCGATGCACATTTAAAACATATTTTTAATGACTTAGTAAGTGGTGCACCATTCATCTCGTTTGAACAAGCATCCTTTACAAAGGATTACTAATTTTGATGTCTCCTGTTTGTCCAGGTTCCTTTATAAATATATCCCAGATGATTGCCTGTGTAGGACAACAGGCTATCAGTGGGTCACGCGTGCCTGATGGATTTGAAAATAGGTCTCTGCCTCACTTCGAGAAGCACTGTAAGGTCAGTAGCCTTGCACTAAATTAGATTCAATGAAATCCATCTGTGAACTGGGAATAAGTTCAGATGAGTCGTTACTCGGTCCTTCCATTAGTGAAGGACTACCTCCAAGGGTAACACCATAAAGTTCAAGTACAATATTTTGAATGAGGAAGTAGGGACAATGAGCTAATGCTCTTTGCCTTCATTTATTTTCAGGAATCTTCATTAGCCTGAACCTTAACAGCTGAACTTTTAACTTCTGGTTGCCCTTTTCTGCCAAATAGTCCCTTCCTTGAAATATTTAAACAATACTTTAATATGTTAAATTAATATTTGTTGAAATAACTTTAAAATAACACTGAGGATATATTCATGATTCTTACATTGCTTACCAGCAAGATTCTTGTAATCTTTGCCTTTTTTCCTTTCTTTTGAATACTGATTCATTGCACTAATGTGTGTCATGGGTGCTGTGATGCTGGTTTTGGTTTTTATGATGGATTTCAAGAATTGTAGTGCATGTGAAGTATATCCACTGGGTCACTCTGGAGTCTGAATTTCTCTGTAGAACAGGTACAGCATGACAAATAGTATTGCTAACTTTATATCAATGTTTCTCAATCCTGTTGTGCAGGGACCAGTTTCCAAGGTCAAGAGTCTAGAACTGTCTCCACGTTAATACAGTCCTATCTGAGACTGCCAGTTAAAATAATGGTATCAATTCCTTTCCTAGTAAAGAAGTGTCAATATAGCAACCCTCGAACACCCCCAAGCTCACCAGTTCATGTCATTCAGGTTACTGAATACCTGTCAAGTGGTAACTCTAAATCACTACCTGCCAGGACTCAGTTGCAATTTCTGAACTAATAGAGAAAGTTGCTTATTGCTGTCCAGTAACCTGAATCTGCAGTTCCCTTTTTATTAAGAAAATGCTCCAGGTAACTAACTTTTGTTTATGGTAGAAATACACATAATATAAATTCCATCAGCTTTTACAAAGAGAAAATGTCTTAACTTTAATTTCCCAACCTTGTCCAACTTGTCTGTTACTAGTTAAACGATGGTACAAAGTAGCCTGCTTTAAGGGTTGGTGCCTCTTACCCTCTCAATCCACTGTTCTGCTTCACAGAATATGGGAATTGGGTCAGATGCTAGTGATGGGATTAGGAATAGTATAGAGAAGGTTCCAGTCAATCCTGTAGTTACTCAGTTTGCTTAATAAACTTGTAAATTGGCTTTGAGCAGTTTTGTGTAAAGTCTATTGACCAGACTCTCATCAATGGCCAAAACAAGCTTTCCAAAAGAATTTAGAAGCTCCAACTCTATGAACCATGTAACATACTCTGTTCCGTAGGCTCAGGTTAGGAAGATTCTGGTAGAAGTATTCTCTCACTCATTCTTCCTCCTCCCCACTCAAAAATGAGTGCTCACATTGTCCTCCAACCAGACTGCAACTCGGGAGCGTGTGCATAGTCCTATTAGACTAAATGTTTTTCTACTGTAGACTTCTAGAATGTGTAGTATGACTTTTTTTAGAACTTTTTTCCCCTCCCCTCCAGCTTCCAGCTGCAAAAGGTTTTGTTGCCAATAGCTTCTATTCTGGCTTGACTCCGACTGAGTTCTTCTTCCATACAATGGCTGGTCGGGAAGGTCTAGTTGATACAGCTGTAAAAACAGCCGAAACTGGATATATGCAGGTAATGCTCCACAGGGGTATAAAGATGTATAACAGTTTTGCTGTTGCAAGAGGGTTATGGTTGTCAGTCATATCGTTAATGTGAGATGCTGTTAGACCTCATTGATCTAGCGCTGGATGTTGGCAAGTATAATCATTGATCTTCTAAAGTGGGCTTTCGTTAAGTGACATGGGAGTGGTAACTGGCCGTGTATCTTCTGAGTACAGTGACCAATTGTTGTTCAAAGTGTCCTGATTTGCTGAGCAGCTCCTGCAAAGTGGTAAGTGCCTTCAGTTTCTCTTGAAGTTAATGAAGGTCTGAGGGTGTGGAGCATCAGAGTGGATCAGGTGCTGGTGATGATGCTTTGGTCACTGAGCCTTCATTCCTGTAAAAACCAAAGATGATACTGGTGAAACTTCAAACTCTTTTTTTTGTTTTTTGTTTTGTTTTGTTTTTTGTTTTGACCCATCAAAACAAAAGGGAAGTTGTCTCCATTATGTACCCAAATGTAAGCATGGACTGTCCTGGGGCAAACCTGCTTGCCTTATTTTTGTGAGTAATCTCAAGGTCTTCAGTGGGATTACTCAAGTAAGGCAAGCAGAATTTGGCCCCTTCTTCAAGAATGAAAACTTACTTTAAGGTGGTATGATCAAAAGTAACTCAAGGCTGGCCTAACCTTTTGCTTCTGTATAGGTAAATCGGAATTCTGCCATTAATTTTAATCAGAGGGAAGGCCCAGTGTGAGTGCTTTTGAAATTCACATACCTGAATACATAAGATCATGTCAAGGCTCTTATGTAGAGGCATTATTCAATATATTTCTATGCAATCTCTGACCCCATTCAGAGGGTTTAACATTCTGAGGTGCAATCCAGACCAGTGAGGGGCTGTGTTACCACTGGCCCTCTAACCTTGGGGCCTTAATGCTTTGCTGCTGTAGCTCCCACTTAGGCCGCTTACAGACAGCATGCAGGTCACCCCTGAGTGTCTGTGTGTAGCCACAGCCCAAGTCCAGAAACAGTGACCCCAGCAGTCTGGCAGCAAACCTGCCGCACTCTGGCTTCCAGCAGCTTTGCTTACTACTTGCCTTGTGACCCCCCACACACACACACTTCCAGTCCCAGATTTTCCCCAGAAAAGTGTGTTCTGCACTTGTCCAGCCCTCTCCTGGACAATCAAGCTATATTAGGTCCATTGACCCTCCAGGGGCTCAATATACAACAGTTTGCTACCATAAATGGAGTTACTCTCACAGTTCAGTTTCAAGACAACACTGGATTGTAAAACTGCATAGATTTTTAAGTCAGTACAAATGTAAGGCATTAAAGTTAGAAATGGTTACAAGAAAAATAAAGATAAAACACTTTCTAAACTTAACAAACTAGACTTGATTCAAGGTGAAATTCTGACCACAAGTTTCTAGTAACATTGCTGCCTAAGTTTCAGGTCAGGATATGCTCTCTAAGTCCATAGGCTTTCTTTTGTCATCTTAGATGAGTGAAAGGGAAATGGATAGGGAGAGACAACGTGTGGTGGTTTTATCCATTACTTTCATAGTTTAGTCATCCTTTGAAATGTATTTTCCCAAGGGTTACCTCTTGATCAGGGGTTCTCAGACAGTGGGTCAGGACCCCATTTTAACAGAGTCACCAAGGCTGCAGTTAAACTTGCTGGGGCTGAAGCTGAAGCCCAACCCCCACTGCCTGGGGCTGAAGCCAAAGCCCGGGGAAGGGTGGCTAAGGTTACATGCCCCCTGCCCAGGGCGAGAGCCCTTGGGCTTCAGCTTTGGCTCCCGTCCGGGGCAGCAGGGCTGGGGTGGGTTCAGGCTTGGGTCCCCCCTCCTGGGGTCATGTAGTAATTTTTGTTGTCAGAGGGGTGGGGCATGGTGCTATGAAGTTTGAGAACTGCTGCCCTAGATAAAATTCCTTCCAGCTATGAGGATGGAGACATCGGGTCTCGTAAAAGAGATTTCATTTCATGCTGCCGTTTGCTTAAAATGCAGATTTGCTTCGTCTTCCTCTTGCTTTTTCAAGGACCTTGTAACTATTTCTATGTAAATTGAAGTGAACACACATTCCTTAAGACCTGTTTGTCCAGTCCTGCCAAATCGCAGCTGTGTGGGTTGAACATGTGCCACAAACACCTTGAAGCCTAACTCATAAATTAAAAAACTCTCTCTTTTTTTAAAAAGGTCAACTTCAGAGGCAGATGTTCAGTGGTTATATTTTTAACACTCTCTGCTCCTTCCTTCTCCCTATAAGACCATATACATGGTAATGTGCCGCCTATGTTCTTGCATTTTTTCTAAAAAATTCCAGGAAGCAAAGCTGGTTAGAGAAACCACATGATTGAAAAGGCATTTCCTTGAAAACATGTTTGTATTTTTAAATTCCAGATAAATTGGGCTGTATCAGGTTCTAATGGTGGTAAATTTGAGTCTGTGTGCACCAAAATTACATGATAGGACGAGCAGGAAGGAAAGCTTGCAGGCCTTCAGAATGCTTTAAATATTTTATTGCTACTGAGTTTTTGTGTGGTTTTTTTTGTTTTTTTTTTTTTTTGTTTTTTTTTTTGTTTTTTTTTTTTGCTCTCGGGAATATAAAAAAATCTTATGAATGGTGTATGAATTAAAAAGTTTTATTTTCTCAGTCCACATTCCATAGGTTTTTGTAACTCCAATGCATGGGTATTCCTAAAAAACAACTGTTTTTACTTCCTCTTCTTTTTTTTTTTTTTTTTCCTCCCTCCAGAGACGGCTGGTGAAATCTTTGGAAGATCTTTGCTCTCAATATGACCTCACTGTCAGAAGTTCTACTGGTGACATTATACAGTTCATTTATGGGGGAGATGGCTTAGATCCTGCCGCTATGGAAGGAAAAGACGAACCTTTGGAATTCAAGCGAGTCCTGGACAACATCAGAGTAAGATTTTTCTGAAATCCATTTGTTTGAAATACATTTAGGCTCTCTAGTTGTCAGAGGCACGTAATGCTATTTGGAACATAAAGAGGAAAAGTGTCATGATACAACATGGAGAATCATTCTAAAATAAGGGTTGTTTTTTTTTTAACTTAATTTCTTACAGATCTATGTTAAGTAAAGAACTCTATAGCTTTCTTTGAAATTGAGTGACTAGATGATCACTTGGGGTTTTTTAAGATGTTAGTGCAGGGGTCGGCAACCTTTCAGAAGTGGTGTGCCAAGTCCTCATTTATTCACTCTGATTTAAGGTTTTGTGTGCCAGTAATACATTTTAACGTGTTTAGAAGGTCTCTTTCTATGAGTCTGTAATATATAACTAAACTATTGTATGTAAAGTAAAGTTTTTAAAATGTTTAAGAAGCTTCATTTAAAATTAAATTAAAATGCAGAGCCCCCCCAGACCGGTGTCCAGGACCCAGGCAGCGTGAGTGCCACTGAAGATCAGTTCGTGTGCTGCAGGTTGCCTACTCTGTGTTAGTGCCTGACCCAAAGCCCATTGAAGTCAGTGGTTGGACTACTGTTGACTTAATTGGATGATTGACTGGTTCCTTATTGCACATACTAATGTTCTGAAAATTATTCTTCCGTGTTGCGTTGTTGGATTTCTCAGCTCACAGGAAAAGAGCCTTGTTTGCTGTCTCTAAGCCTAGCATGGTATTGTGAAACACTTGAATGCTAAACATGCTGAACGTGTCTTTTTCAGAATGTTCATATTTTATTTTGACTAAGACTAAAGGTTTTCTGTGGAAGTGGCAATTTGGACTTAAGTGATTGACTGTGATAATTTGATTTGTGTAATCAGAAACATATATTTGGATTGATTTTTCCAAGTACATATATTTGGGACACTATTCAGTGAAGTGTTAAATGACTCTATTGTCCATGTGGAACACAGAACTAATCTCTCTAAAATGTTTAATGTCCCTGTGGTCTCTCTCTCTATATATATAGAAGTATAACTCTTTATGTTGTTGCTTAAGGCGGTATATCCATGTCAAAATGAACCAGCTCTTAGTAAAAATGAATTGGTGTTAACTGCTGAATCCATCATGAAGAAAGTTGAATTCCTTTGCTGCCAAGACAGTTTCCTACAGGTAACTTTTTTTTTAATCTTCATAATCCATGAAATAAGAAGAAATATCACTTCCCTCATAAATCAAGGATTTTAAACAATTGAGAGAGCTTTTATTTAAAGACTGATTAAGAGCTTTTCAGAAAAAAAGTTTTATCCACTACTAGAAGCAACACCTACTGTACTAATCTGTCTTGAAGATATTTCTGATTACTGCATTCACAATGGTGTATGATTAGCACAGGGGTCAGCAACCTTTCAGAAGTGGTGTGCCAAGTCCTCATTTATTCACTCTAATTTAAGGTTTTGCTTGTCAGTAATACATTTTAACATTTTCAGAAGGTCTCTTTCTATAAGTCTATAATATATAACTAAACTGTTGTATGTAAAGTAAATAAGGTTTTTAAAATGTTTGTTTAAGAAGCTTCACTTAAAATTAAATTTCAAATGCAGAGCCCCCCGGACTGGTGGCCAGGACTCAGGCAGTATGAGTGCCACTGAAAATCAGCTTGTGTGGCGCCTTCGGCATGCATGCCATAGGTTGCCTACCCCTGGACTAGCACTTCAGTATGGATAATTAATTTCTTTCTTTGTCGTCTTGGGTAAATTTGTGTTTGCTACAATAGCTTTATAAAGGAAGGAAAGTCTAGTCGTTTGAGTAAGGGCCAACCATTGACCTGCTGTAACACCTTAATCAAATCTCTTGATTGCTCTGTACCTCATTTTTACCATCTGTAAAATAGTTCTAGTAATTAGCTATCTCAGAGGAGCATTAAGGAATAATGTAATATTTGACATATAACTGTGAAGGTACTAATATCACGAGCTCTTCTCTCTTATCCATCTTTTGTGTAACTATCTTTTGTCATTTTCCCTGCTCCCTTTAGTAAACACTCATTTTCTTACGGTTCCCAATCCAACAAAGCACTTCCAATATATGCTTTGTTGTATTGGAGCTTGTTTCCTGAGGCTTATCCACACTGTACTGTGGATACAAATAGAAGTGTATACAAATCTCAACTTCATGGGCTGGTAAACAATTTCTTCATCACTCCCAGAAATAAATTCTGATCTGATAGCATTACAAGGTTCAAAGTTAATTCTCTTTATTTTAGAACTGCACTAGATTTTAATGCTGCTTTCAGAAGTCAAACTAGGATGCACAGATATAGCTACATCACTTAGCATTAACTTTTTTGAAAGATTTATTTCTGACCAGTAAATTGCAGACATTGTTACTTTTTCTTCTTTTTACTTTTTTCTCCTCTCTCATCCTCCCCCAACCATTCATTCTTGAAGGCATTAACTGAGACAGGTTATGAAAAATATAATGAGGTAATTGTAGCATGCGTGTGCATTGTATGAGCATTAATGTTAGTACTATTTAACTTAAGATATTTGTGCAAGATCTTGCAGTAACAAATGGGACTGTATATGTTACTGTCTGGCAAATTATAATTAAGATTTCGCCTGCATTAATCCACTACATCTTTTTTAAGTTTTGAATGAAAACAAAGTTCAGATGTGATGAGAAGGTCCCTGCTAGCTAAATTCCAAGAATTAGTCACTTAAGGTTTTACTTTGGCACACCACTTTTTTCTCTCCTCTCTCATATCAGTCATCTTAATGACCTAAGGTTATTAACTCAATCTAATAGCCTGAAACTCAAGCTTGTTTCAGAAGTATATGGCAATTGGAGGTAACTTAGCATCATTTCCCGTTGACACTTGAAAAGGTCTTTGGAACTTTGGTGGTTTTCCCTACTTCTCATGCATGTGGAAGACCCTTGGAAATAGTAAATCTCTCTCCAGTGCTTCACTTTGCATTCTGTACCATCATTACTTTATGATGGCTAAAACTAGCCTTTAATTGAGAATCATAGAAATGTAGGGCTGGAAGGGACCTCAAGAGGTTATCAAGTCCAGCTTCCTGCACTGAGGCTGGACCAAGTAAACCTAGACCATTCCTGACAGATTTGTCCAACATGTTAAAAATATCCAATGATGGGGTTTTTACAGTCTCCCTTGGAAGCCTATTCTGGTGCATGATTACCCTTATAGTTAGGTTAGGATATTTGGAAAATCTTTCTAATTGTTTCTGCTGATGATTATGCCCATTACTACACCTCTACCCCTATATAACGCTGTCCTTGGTAGCTAGAAAATCTTACCGCGTTATAGGTGAAATTGCATTATATCGAACTTGCTTTGATCTGCCGGCGTGCACAGCCCCCCCCGCCCCAGATCACTACTTTACCGCGTTCTATCCAAATTAGTGTTACATGGAGTCTCGTTATATTGGGGTAGAGGTGAACTTCTCCTACCTTCAGTGGACAGTTCATCACAGTCCTCTTTATAATAGTCTTCAAAAATGTTAAGGACCATCAGGTCAAACCCTCCCCCCCCCAATCTTCTTTTCTCAAAACTACATATGCCTAGTTCTTTTCACCTTTCCTCATGGGGCATGTTTTCTAAGCCTTTTATCATTTTTGTTGCTCTCCTTTAGACTCTCTCCAGTTTGTCCACATCTGTCCTAAAGTGTAGCACCTAAAACTGGGCATAGTATCCAACTGAGGTTTCCCCAGTGATGAACAGAGTAGAACAGTTACCTCCCATGTCTGACATACGATGCTCCTGTTAATACACCCCAGAGTGATGTTGGCATTTTTCACAACTGCATCACATGTTGGTTTATATTCAATTTGTGATCCACTGTAGCAGCCAGATCCTTTACAGTAGTAGTATCTCCAAATCAGTTATTCCCCATTTGATTTTTTTTTCCTTCCTGAATGAAGTACTTTGCACTTCGCATACTGAATTTCATCTTGAGTTCAGACCAATTCTCCAGTTTGATCACCTAGGATTTGCAGCTCAGAAGCCTTCCGATTGCTTGTTTTGAAAGCTGTTTAGGTATTCAGGAACAGTTAAAGCAAACTCATTGTCTGTCAGTAAATGAGTTTGCTTGTCTGGGTCCTATCCTATCTCTGTCAAAGATTCTCACTGTTGCTAACTCTTGCCATTTCATTGCAAGTCTTAGAATGTTTCATTTATTTTCAAAAAGCCCAGCTCTGGAAGGCATGTGATTAGGTAAAAATCTAGGCTTTCATTTTTTAAAAAGTAAATTTCTAGCCCTCCTGGTTAAAGCAGCAATTGAAATGTGGCTCAAAAAGTTCACAAAGTTGTATGGCTTTTAACCACCTCATGATTTTTGGTATCTTAGAGTTGGAAGTACTGCTTCCTGTGTAACCTTACCAAATCATTTAACCTCCCTTTCCATTTGCTCATCTGTAGTAGGGAGATCATGCTTACTTACCATGTGGCTATTGAATATTTAGCTGTTAAGGGGGAATAAAAGCTTGAGGTTTGAGATGGTCTGGTGGAAGGATCTGTAAAAGTGAAAAGTAGACTTTTCAGTGAACATGATTAAAGGGAGAAAAGTATACTGCAAGGTGAGAATCGGCAGAAATATCTTATATTTGTAATCTTCTAAATGGGGATAAAATGAAGCACCAATTCCTGGGGCATACTTTCATTATCTAACTCTTCCATTTTGACCTTGTCTGGAAATTCTGATTTACAGTAGTGGACTGTTAAACTAAAAATGCCTCGAATGTTGAGCAAAACATCCACATCTTGGAGTTAATGTGCAGAGTCTGCTGTGACTGATATACTCTGACAGTTTTTATTTGTAGTACTTGCTGTGGTTGGGAAATATCTAGAACAGTTATTCCTGATATTTTTTAGTGGATGGAATAACTTTTTAAATGCCCAATTACTGAGGATACTGAATGGCTCTGCAGATTATTTGGACACCTCAGAGTTGGTGGGATTAGTGCAGTACTTAGTGCAGGGGTCTGCATCCTTTCAGAAGTGCTGTGCCAAGTCTTCATTTATTCACTCTAATTTAAGGTTTTGCATGCCAGTAATACATTTTAGCATTTTTAGAAGGTCTCTTTCTATGTCTATAATATATATCTAAACTATTGTATGTAAATAAGGTTTTTTAAATGTTTAAGAAGCTTCATTTACAATTCAATTAAAATGCAGAGCCCCCCCGACCGGTGGCCAGGACCCAAGCAGTATGAGTGACACTGAAAATAAGTATCAGAGGAGTAGCTGTGTTAGTCTGGATCTGTAAAAGCAGCAGAGAGTCCTGTGGCACCTTATAGATTAACAGACGTTTTGGAGCATGAGCTTTCATGGGTGAATACCCACTTCGTCAGATGCACTGAAAATAAGCTTGCGTGCCACCTTTGGCACACATGCCATAGGTTGCGTACCTCTGACTTAGTGGATAAGCATCGACGTCACACAGTCAGCAAAGTTGACTGCCTCACCAGAGGGGCCACGGATTTGAATAGACTGAAAACTGAATTGTCCTCTGCTGTAGAAATAGTTCTTCCAAGTCACTATTGAAGTACATTGACACAGCAGCAGAGTTTGGAGAAGGTTGCTTTGTTACTGCTTATACTGATCCTGTTTGCATGCAAATAGAGAACTTAACTCTGCAGGAATCATTAACTTTTAAAATATTGTTGGGTGAGCCTGTCACTAATATTGGCGTTGCATAACTAAAACGCAACAGTTGGGGCGCAGGAAAAAGAGGAGTAAGTGGGAAGTGCAGAGATCCTCCAAAGTGGAAAATCTTAGGTCAGCAAAGACAAAACTATGTTTGTCTATTTCTAGGAGAATGCTGAGAAGGGATACTTTTATCTGTATTGGTATAAATTCCTGATGTGCTACAGTTGATTTATTTTTTTTCCAGTTACGTCAAGGGTGAATTTGGTTTGTGGTACCCACACACTGTGTGCCTAGGTTTTGCTGTCTTCCTTCCCATAGTGTGCAGTTCTTATTTAGTATTGTAAAAAAGTTCTTTCAGATCTGTAACCAAATAGCATTTCCCACAGTAGTCTCATACTCCAGCCCTAATCTATTGCATAATTCTTACTTGTTTTTTTAATTTCAGGAAATTAAAAAATTCATCAAAAGCGTTTCTGAAAAGATCAAGAAAACCAGGGACAAATATGGTATTAATGACAATGGCACTACAGAGGTAACTGTCTTCAGAGGGATAACAACAAGTGCACTTACAGTAAAGCTCCATAATCCATTGGATTTCTAACATTTGTGTCTCATTGTCTCTTCAGCCACGTGTCTTGTACCAATTGGATCGAATTACCCCAACGCAGCTAGAGAAGTTTCTAGAGACCTGTAGGGACAAATACATGAGGTACAAGTTTCAGGACTTGTTTTCTTCTAATTGGCTTATATCAACTGATGGTTCACCACTATTTTATACAAGTTAGGGGTAGGGCTTGTAACTGATTGACTTAAATCTGAGAATGTAATTGTTGCAACAATAGTGCCTTCTGTTGCTTCTGTTGGTGTAATTTATGTTGCTTAGAGGTGTAAAGTTTTTTCCAGACCCCTGAGCAATATGTTATACCAACAAAAGAGAGAGTATAGATATGGCCTTAGTGTTAGGATAGTGTTCAAGTTATGTCAATTTGAAGGCCATTACATCCTTGACTGTTAATCTTGATCTATAAGCAGACTATAGACAATCATTATCTTTAGACACTCATTTCTAGGAGACAGCTTCTGTACTGTAAGAAAACACTGATAGTCTGGAGGCTCTTCTCTCTGTTCATCATGAGTTGATTCATATGTACAGAGAAGGTTCATAATGCCTTGAGATTGGTTCATTTGGGATATAAATGAGGGTCACAACTATCCTCTGGTCTCCTACATGCACTCACTGCATTGGTTATTTGCTAAACTTATTTCTGCTGTGGCTTAATGCTTCTAGAACAGTGGTTTTCAAAAAAAAAATTTCATTTGCTGACCCCTAAAAAATTTCAAATGGAGGTGCAGATCTCTTTGGAAATCTTAGGTTGAAAACCACTGTTCTAGAAGCACTAGGTTTATGTAGAAGATAATTTACAGCAGACTTGTTATTAACTGACATGTTGGTTTTCTTTGCTGTGATTACTTAGCTTATGCTCATGTGGGTAATGTTCTTCGGTGCAAAGCATATGTTACCTGTTCCACAGCTCCCTTTTTGGTGTTAACCTGTTTGTATAGCCTTGGGTGGTGTTCGAGGTACACTAGTAAATTCTGGTTTTAATTAAGGTTTTGATGTAGTAATCTTCTCCTTGTGATTTATCACAGTGATGTAATTTTGGAAGGGACTTAGTTGCTGTGAAGCATTTCGTTGCTTAGTTACATTGTAGTTGAACAGGAGAGAACTCCTACCAGGACTGAGAGTACTCTCTCCGTCAGAGAGAGACGTAGCTACCGATGTAAGTTTTGAGTGTAGACCAGCCCTAATTTAAATAACTATTGTTTGCTGCCATACAACCTCTTTGTTGATTGCATCAAATCTCACAGGCTAACAACTGTAAGGCCTGGTTTGTATTGGGAAGGGTATCCTCCAAGGAAAACCCAGGGTGACGCTGAAGGTTGCACTGCTGATTTAGCAGGTGGCATTCTCTCTTGACTTTGGTGTTTGGGGGGAAAATGTGCTCTGGAGTGTTGATCCCATTTCACTCTTTGCAAAAATAGAAATGTTAATTGCAATGTCCTGAAAAAACTACAGTTTAAAATCTAACTTCTCATCAAAACCTCTCTTCTCCTTTGTAGCTTAACGTTGCATACGGTGGCATACTTAACTTCCCGTGCTGTTGCTGTTATCTGTTTGAATAGCAGATGCATTGATGCTATAATGAAGCAATAACATGATCTGATTTTATTCTCATTAGAGTCTCTCCCTCTCCAAAATTAGATTTCTCTAAGGTGACCCATGATCCAGAACTTTTTCCTCTTGAAACGCCAAAAAAAAGCCGCTATAATGTATTGAAATCCAATCTTCTAGCTTTGTCAACCCATCAAGAACAATTTGATAATGGAGAATTTGTATTTGGAATATGGGAATTGCCAGTGTATTGGTCCATCGGATGATGAATTCTGTATCTAGCAAAGGCCAGAACCTAATACTTCAGAAGAAGATGAGCTTCTTTTAGTTGACCTGACCAGTTGTGGAATGTGTTATAACTGGGGCAGCGGAATTTCTCTATGCCCCTGGCAGTCATTCACATTCCATGGAATTGGTGTTTGTCTCTTTTCTTGCCAGCCCCAGCACTGGTGAAGAAAATACAGTTTAAAAACTCTTATTAGCACTCCTGGAATAATGCTTAACTTTGCTCAGCCTAGATTTAGTATCTTAATGAGCAATTTGTTTTATCCTGTGTCTTTGACTTGAGGTTGGTTGGTTGGTTTGTTTTTTAACCCCTGACTTTCTTCTCAGGGCACAGATGGAGCCTGGCTCAGCAGTAGGAGCTCTGTGTGCTCAGAGTATTGGTGAGCCTGGCACGCAGATGACTCTGAAAACTTTCCACTTCGCTGGTGTTGCCTCAATGAACATCACTCTGGGTGTTCCTAGAATCAAAGAAATTATTAATGCCTCCAAAGCAATCAGGTACTGAAACCTTTTTTTAATTCCTCTGCTTTAGTGAAAAGTGATTAACCTGCAGCCCAAAGTAGGATCTGTCTTGCAAGAATATGCGAGGCTTACACTGTCAAATATCTAAACAAGATGAACTAAGTTACTCATCAAATTTGTATCTTAATTGGCAGAAAATCTCATATTTCAGTCCATCCAAATAATGACTTTTCTAGTGGCCAAAACACAGTTAGGTGTTCATTTCCTTTTAAACACTCTCACTTTAAAGACTACAGACTGTCAAGAGATTAGTCTACATCAGATGGGTCTAGCTAGAACAGTAATCAAAACACTTGTATATTTCTGATGTGCACCTGGAGCCATATTTAAGCACTGCTACAGTAGACTAAGCCATAAAAACTTACTGTAACCTCTTGGAGTATGTATACATTGGAGTTTGAATTCCAATAACTGTCTTATTCCTTCAAGCTTGAGATATTTAAAGAATAGTTTTCTTAGACATTGTGTCAATTTTGGGTACTATTATTTCCTAGCAAGCAGCAGTCTCTTTTACAGCCTGTCCTATTTGTCCCTATAATGGATGGTAGTTGAGACAGATCACAGAAGCTAGGATGTAACAGAAAGCTGCTGTTCTATAATCTAGCTAGTAAATTTTATTGCTGTCTTATTCTGTGTAGCACACCTATTATCACAGCACACTTGGACATGGATGATGATTCTGATTTTGCCCGTCTGGTTAAGGGAAGAATTGAGAAAACCCTATTAGGAGAGGTAGGAAAATCTTCATTGTTGGCATTACATTAAATTTTAAAACTCTAGTCTGTATTGTTGCAGACTCTTTGCAGTGGACAGTAACCATTCTCAGAGAGATACTAACTATTCCATTTGGATCTCAGATTTCAGAGTACATCGAAGAAGTGTTTCTTCCTGATGATTGCTTTATACTGGTCAAGCTCTCTCTGGAGCGGATTAGACTGCTGAGACTAGAGGTGAGTTTCCAGATCTTGTTGACTGTACTACTTGGAAAACCAGAACAAGCAGTGGTCCCTTCCTCCACACCAGTTGATGCCCTTTTCAGAGATGTCAATGAAACAAGCTAGTTAAAGAGCAAATGGAAAGTGCCATCCATGGGATGTCCATATAAGGTTTACGATTCTGTTTAGTACTCAAAGTTGACATTTCAGAGCATTGCCTAGAGCTGGGAATAGCACAGGCAGGCAGTGTTCAGGTTTCCTGACCTATTTAACTTCAGGATTTATTCAATAGAACAACTAAGTTGCACAGAATTATGGTTATCTTGTAAGTAGACCATTGCTGAAATTATTTTCTCTTGAGCCTTTTGCTAGGAACAGATCTTCTGAGGTGAATGGCTCTTGTGCTATGTGGTAAATTGAGTTCTGTGAGACAAGGTGGGTGAGGTAGTTGTCATGCTGTCTGGAGTAGCTCACGTCTGAGCATCAAAAACAGGGCAGACAACACAATCTGGTATGCTTTATAATTAGATTTTACAAGATGGACTTAGTGATAAATGGTCATGTATGCCAAAAATCTTGTACTGTTTGGGTTGCTTCCGATCGCAAGAGACCAGTCATTTACTCCAGATCTTACACAAAAGACAGCGCCTGTAGCCAGTCCTGTAACAAACTATCTAAAGGTTTATTAACTAGGAAAAAGAAATAAGTTATTTACAAGTTAAAGCAAGCAAACATGCACAATTGAGTTCCTAAATACGATTCCTAAAGATGACAGATGTGTTAATCCGTCAATTCAAAATGTCTTTCAGGGTGGACTCAGGGGTTGCCCCTGGGGATCTCTGCCTCTGTTTAATGTCTCAGCTCCTGTGAGTTAAAACAGCAAAGAGATTACACATTTTCCTGAAACCCTGTTTTATCTCTTACATTTGGCCTTCGAGTTCATGAGACAAACTCCCTTGTACATAGCATTTCCAAGGTCTTGATAGGGCCGTTCATCAGTCCTTTGTACTATGATTATTCTTAATGGCCCGTTTAATCTTGATAAGCCTCCTTACTGGGTGTGGGAGGTGATTTCCGTGACAACTGGGCTCACAAATTCAGAATGAACATTTTCCAAGTTTTATAAAGCAATACACCTCTACCCCAATATAACGTGGCCCTCAGGAGACCAAAAAAAAATCTCACCGCGTTATAGGTGAGACCATGTTATATCAAACTTGCTTTGGCCTCCCTTGTTCCCTGACAGCCCCCTCCAGAGACCCCCAGCCCCCCTGTCCCCTGCTCCGACCCCTATCCCCCCGCCCCTTGACAGGCACTCACCAACAGCGGTGGGAAGTGGAGCAGCCCAGCCCGCTCCACTCCACTCCGCCACCTCCCAGCTCTGGCATTCTGCTTCCCATGGTTGATGAGTGCGGGGAGGTTGGGGAAAGGATGCTCCTTCCTCCTCCACCCACTCACCTGCGGCGGGAAGCGGAGCGACATGACCCCAGCCCGCTCCTCTTTCCTTGACCCGGCCCCAGCTGTGTCGCTGGTGGGTGGCTGGGGAAAGGTCCTGCACTCACCTGCCCAACAGGAAGTGGAGCGCCACAGCTGGGAGCTGGCTGGGGCTGGACTGCTCCGCTTCCCGCTGCCAGTGAGTGCGAGGAGGTTGGGGAGAGGATGCCCCCCCGTACTGACCTGGGACGGGAAGCAAAGCACTGTATCTGGAGCTGGCGGAGTGGAGCGGGCTGGGGCTGGACTGCTCCTTTTCCACTGCTACTGGTGGGTGGGGGGGGATCCCTTCCCCGAGCGACATGGCTGGTGCTGGGCAGAGGGAAGCAGAGCAGGCTGCTCCTGGCCCCCTGTTAATCCCCCAGGCCACTGTGGGACTGCGGGGCCCCCAAAAGTGCCCTCCCACAGCTCCTGCCCCCCAGACCCTGGCGTGGGGGTGGAGTAAGCCCCTGACTACCCCAGAGACCCTCTGCCCCTTGTCAAGCCCTTCAGCTCTGGCCTAGCCTGGCACCCTTAATACGCTGCTCAGAGCAGCGTGTCAGAGTTTTACCACCTTGTATGCGAACCTGCGTTATATCGGGATAGTGGTGTACTTGCATATTTTCTTATAGCATGGGGTACAGGCATTACAAGTGAGACTAATGCATGCAGAAACTTGCAAGCATTTCATCGAATCTAAACACTAAATATATTCTGGTAAGACTAATACCTATTTTGAAGAAAACTTATCATACAGGTGAGCTAGTTTGGTTTCCAACTAGGAGTTTCAGTTCTTAACTAATGCCAGCTCTGGCACTTGGTTTACTAGTATCACAGGAATATCTCTTTATTATTCACCCACCTTGTGTGTCTAATATCCTGGGACTGACACAATTGCAATAACACTGCAAACAGTTTTAGTTCTGTCATATTCAATAAAAGTTCACCCTTATACAACACGTCAGTGAGACTGAAGTGGCATCTGGGCCTGTGTGGACCATCTGCAGAGGGGCACATTTTACTCTGAGAGCTAGTTTGTGGTGATCTGCATGCATTCCATTTGTTAGCCCCATCCAGCTGCAATAGTATCCTGGTTGATTAGTGGAGCAGAAGTCTGATTTCTGCATGGCTGAAAGATTTAAGATGGTTAAAGGACATATTTTAATATTCAAGGAATCATTTTACCACAGGTGAATGCAGAGACTGTGCGATATTCTATCTGCACATCTAAGCTAAGAGTGAAGCCTGGGGATGTTGCCGTTCATGGAGAGGCAGTTGTGTGCGTGACCCCTCGTGAGAATAGTAAGAGTTCAATGTATTATGTCTTGCAGTCCCTGAAAGAAGAGCTACCAAAGGTAAGCAGAATCTCTTCCTTTTGCAATTGGTAACTGCTTCAATTTGCATGTGGGTTACGCTTGTGTTTCTAGATTGTATTGAGTGTCAATATGGTCCACTTGTCTGAGTCCAGAACTCCTTAGTTCTAATGCCAGCAATGCTGCTGGCTCTTGTTTCAGCCTTAACATTTCTTATGTCTCTCCCCCTACATAAAATGGAGACTGCAATATTTTTCTTGCAACATTCTTACAAAATATGTTTGATCATAAGACATTTTGAAGATGGAAAGTGCTATTTGAGTACCAAATTTTCTACGACTTAAAAATAGGGCAGGTTTTGAAAGGAGCCTATAATAAAATCTGTCAAATGCATTGCTAAGCTTGTGTGAGGATCATGTATAGTTTAGGTCTAAACATAGCCCACGTCCAGACTACAGCCTAAAATCGATGTGCTTAAAATCGATTTTATAAAGCAGGTTTTATAAAATCGATTTTGTGCATCCACACAAGAGGTACTTACATCGATGTTGAGCGTCCATTTTCCCTGGCATCCATCTTTTGCTTGAGCGTTGCACTCTGGGTACCTATCCCACAGTTCCTGCACGGGTCCCTGCCCTTTGGAATTATGGGTTACTAGCCCAGTGCATGATGGGATCAAAGTCCCCGTCCTGGGTGGTTCTGGATACAGCTTCACCCCCCCCCCCTTCCTGTAAACGGCACACAGTCAGTTCGCGCTGGGTGGTTCGGGGAACGCGAGAGCAAACCGCGGCGAAGCTGGTCTCCTTCCCCGGTTTGCTCTCGCGTTCCCCGAACAAGCAGGTCTCTTTCCCTGCTGTTTGCAGGGGGGTCCGGGGAACGCGAGAGCAAACCGCGGCGAAGCTGGTCTCCTTCCCCGGTTTGCTCTCGCGTTCCCCGAACAAGCAGGTCTCTTTCCCTGCTGTTTGCAGGGGGGTCCGGGGAACGCGAGAGCAAACCGCGGCGAAGCTGGTCTCCTTCCCCGGTTTGCTCTCACGTTCCCCGAACAAGCAGGTCTCTTTCCCTGCTGTTTGCAGGGGGGTCCGGGGAACGCGAGAGCAAACCGCAGCGAAGCTGGTCTCCTTTCCCGGTTTGCTCTGTGTTCCCCGAACAAGCAGGTCTCCTTCCCTGCGGTTTGCTGGGTGGTTCGGGGAACGCGAGAGCAAACCACGCTGTGCAAGCAGGAAATGGAATTTCAAAGTTCCCGGGGCTTTTCCTGTTTACCTGGCCAGCAGTAGAGTACCTTTACCTGTGTAGAGCGGCCACTAGAGCACTGTGGGATACGTCCCGGAGGCCATTAACTTCGATGTCCGTCCACACTATCATGAAATCGATTTTAAGAAATCGATTTTGGGGTTACTCCTCTCGTTTAGATGGAGTTCCAAAATCGATTTTAGGGACCCTTAAAATCGATTTTATGCACTCTGTAGTGTGGACGGTTACAGCTTTAAATCGATTTAGAGCTCTTAAAATCGATTTAAAGCTCTAGTCTGGACCTGCCCATAGTTGCAGACAAAACCTTTAACTGACAGGGTGCATGCTGAGTACCATACAGAGGAAGAGGTAAAGATCTGTGGTACATCTGATTTTCTGAACCCCCTAGATGTGGGGGCAGGGAAGATTAGTTATAAAACAGTAATGTGGTGAATGCCCCTCTACATGTCTTTTTGGAGCATTCAACACAATAGAAATTAGACACTAATATATAATTTAATGTGGAGTTTTTAGATAGCTTTGAGGACTGATTTGAAGCCTTAGATGTAAGTGTTCTTGCATTGTCTATTTAAAGCTGCATGGACAGGACAAGTTGAGTTTCAGAAACCTTATTATTTTGAAAAGATTGTAGTGCAAGGTATCCCAGAGGTGTCTCGAGCTGTCATTCACATTGATGAGCAGAGTGGCAAGGAGAAATACAAACTTCTGGTGGAAGGTGATAACCTACGAGCTGTCATGGCCACCCATGGAGTCAAAGGAACTAAGACTACTTCTAACAACACTTATGAGGTAGTGCTCAAGTATCTCTTATCACTACTTCTGGCTGCATCTTGATTCCTATTTATGCTCATTTACAGACAGTTAATGCACTTTACAACTGATCACTTCTGCTTTCACAAGTAACCTGTCAGTGTGTGTATTATCATAAAAGGCTAATTCAGCTGCCAACTTCAATTACTTTTAATAAGCAAATGGTTTTTATTAATTAAGGTTGTGCTTTTAAAAAGACAAAAAAGTGGTGGGGTTGGTAGAATGTGCATCCCAGGAAAATCACTTCAGATTTTTCTAGTTAGATCACTAAGAAAATCTTCAGTCCCATGTGCAAGCAAAGAAATGTTTCAGCACTCCAAGTACTTCTCCTCTTCATTTATCCAACATGATCTCTCTCCTAGGTAGAGAAGACACTAGGCATTGAAGCTGCTCGAACAACCATTATCAATGAGATTCAGTACACTATGGTAAATCATGGTATGAGCATTGACAGGAGGCATGTTATGCTGCTATCAGATCTGATGACATACAAGGTTTGTGCTGTGTTCTTTTTGGTCTCTTTATCCAAACTATCTTTAGAGAGTCAGTCAGAAGAGCTTTTAGCTGAAGAGTATTAATAGGCTATATCAGGGCTGCCTAGAGGATTCATGGGACCTGGGGCAAAGCAATTTCGGGGGCCCCTTCTATAAAAAAAATTGCAATACTTTATTATTGTGAGGGCCCCTGCGGGGCCCTACGCAAATTGCCCCACTTGCTCTCTCCCCCTCCGCCCAACAGTTGGCCCTGGGAAAAATAAACCTTCCACATCTCGGCACAAATCCAGTTTTGAGAACTTCGTTACAGGGTATCACTGGTTCTCAGCATCAGCTAGTGCTAAAAGGCACTAAAGCTCATTAAAAGGATTGGACAAATATTTTCCGTCAACTTTTTTTGGATCGAAAACTAGGGGTTTTTAAAAAGAAGAGAGAAATCAAGGACAATGTCTGCTTTCCTTCAAAATTTGTTATGTTTTTTTAATTGAAACGCTGAAATTAGTCTGCCAAAACCTGAATATGGTTTGGGGTTTTAGAAGTATGTGGCCAAATATTTTCTGCTTGCTGTGTTTGATTGTTTAAAGAAACAATAAAAAAAATTCTGCTTAAAAAAAATCCAAAACTTTTGAACCACCTCAGCTTGTGACCAAACACCTGAGCCCATCCAGTCAGAGATTTTTCCAGGTTTCTGATACTCTACTGGCTTCCTTGACTCGTATCTGTCTCCATAACTTTGGGTTCATTTAGCTTAGAACATAAGAACAGCCATACTGGGTCACACCAAAGGTCCATCTAGCCCAGTATCCTGTCTACCGACAATGGCCAGTGCCAAGTGCCCCAGAGGGAGTGAACCTAACAGGTAATGATCAAGTGATCTCTCTCCTGCCATCCATCTCCACCCTCTGACAAACAGAGGCTAGGGACACCATTCCTTACCCATCCTGGCTAATAGCCATTAATGGACTTAACCTCCATGCATTTATCTGTTTCCTAGAGACTGGCTCCATGGGGTCCCGCACAAACTGGAGATGGTTACTGTGGGTTTGTCTTTAGTATAGCTTATGTACATACTCCACGAACTGAGCATTTGAGCTTGTTCCAGAATCTGGGATGAGCCTACATTGTGAAAATGCTCAAAATAGCACAAGCATGTGAATGGACACAGGGTGCTAAAATTAAATAAACCCAGGGGTTCTCAAACTTTGGGGTTGAGACCTCTCAGGAGATCATGAGGTTATTACTGGGGGTCGCGATCTGTCAGCCTCCACCTCAAACCCCGCTTTGCCTCCAGCATTTATAATAGTGTTAAATGTATAAAAAAGTGTTTTCAATTTATAAGGGGGGGGCGGGTCGCACTCAGAGGTTTGCTATGTGAAAGGAGTCACCAGTATAAAAGTTCGTGAACCACTGAATTAACCCTTTTGAAGCCTCAGGGAATGCAGGGTAAGGGGGGGTCTCCTTTGATAGGGTTGGGAAGAATATTGCTCTTATGTGATCCCTCCCCCAATGGCTAACTTTCAATGAAGCTACCCTCCCTGACATGAATCTCCCTGTGACACTGAAATTAAATACAGACTATAATTTGGCATTTGAGAAGTAAAAGAGATGGTAGCCCTAATGGGAAAGCTAACAGCTTGGCTCTTCTGCAAGCCTCAAACTACTGAATGAACTTTAGGGTAGGGAAGGCTGTGCCTCCCAAACAGCCTGCCCCTGCCCCCTATCTGGCCCCCAACCACTTCCTGCCCCTCGACTGCCCACTCCCCCTCAAAATCCCTGACCCATCCTGCTCCTTGTCCCCTCACCATCCCCAAGAGACCCCACCCCTGCTCCCTGTCCCCTGACTGCCCCAACCCCTATCCACCCCCCCCTGCTGAGTCCTGACAGACCCCCAGAATGCCCACAATCCAACCCCCTCATTTCCTGACCGCCCCCCCCAACCTCTGCCCCCTCCCTGTGGCCTGACTGTCCCTGGGACTTCCTGCCCCTTAGCCAACCCCCCCAACCCCAGCCCCTTACTCCTGCCTCCCCCCTCACCCGGAGCCTCAGCGCATCCAGCAGCTTCCCTCGACAGCTACAGCGTGGCTCTGGTGGGACCCCTGAGCTCCGCCCTGCTCAGAGCCGCGTGGTATGGGAGCGGGGCTGTGAACTCCAGGCTGAGCTCAGCTCCATCCGCTCGGCCTGGAGCTCGCAGCCCCGCCCCCTTGCCGCGTGGCTCTGAGCGGGGCGGAGCTCAGGGGCCCTGCCGGAGCCACACTACAGCACTGTTCAAGGATGCTGCTAGATGCTCTGAGGCTCTGGGCGAGAGGTGGAGCCTGGGGCGGGAACCTCCAGCTGTTCTCTTGGGGGTCCCTGCGGAGCCTGGGGCCTTGGGCAAATTGCCCCACTTGCCCCCCTACCCCCGGGCGACCCTGGGCTATATACTAAAGTAACTACTAATCACACTAATCCCTGTGACTGAGTTGATATCTCAAACTTAAATGGTGACTTAATCCATAATTTGAGAACAGCAGTCTGTTTGAAGAGCTTCATTTAGAGGTTGTGGGTGTCCTTATTTCACCCTGGAGGTCAACTCATTGGCACATTACAATGAAGAGCATAGGGTTGGTGTGGGCACCCAAGCATGTTCAACAGTTGTGCTTCATAGCAGAGGACAGGGTAGAGTCTTGGTAAATGGAAGCAGATTACATAATGGCATATGGACTAGGGTTATAGCACTGGCCATTTTGATGCAATGTCAGTATTCCTCAGGAAAGGAAAATAGCTATTCACATCCATGATGATGTATGTTGACTATAACCGAGCTGTATTTGTGTTAATGTACATAATGGAGCAAATCCTTTCCCATGTGTTCAGCTATAGTACAGGAGTTTAACGCAGGGGAATTTTTCCCTCAGGGAAAGCGTCTAAGGAACTGTAGCTTTTCCTTGTTTTCCCGAAGCTGCAGGGCAGTTACTGTTGCACCATTGGGACTGCAATAGCTTCTGTACTGGTTGTGGCACTTTTTTCCAAAATTTTGTCTGCAGCAAGCCCACAGCCCCACTTTCTATTTCATTGGAGAAGGGGCACAGAGTGCAGTGTTGGTAAGCTTGTCAGGTTTCCAGAATCAACTTCTTTGCCTTACGCTTCTGTCCCATGTATCAGAACTGTACTAGGTCCATTATGATCATGTAGCAACATGAGTTAGAAACAGGACTAGATCTAATATGTTTTAATTCAAGTGGATTTTCTAAGGTGATTAAATTAAGGATTTGCATTATCCAGTCATTTTACACTTGGAGTCAGATTTATCAGCCAACAATAACTGACAGTCTCCGCTAAATTCTTTACAGCAGCCTTCTAGCAACCTCCACAAAGATGAGGTTTGTTTTGTTTTGAAGTGGTTGATTAATAGTTGAACATTTTTCTGTCATCCATATGCCTTTTTTGTTTCAAACCTTTTCCAATTTCTTTGACATCATAAAGTTTCAAGCAATTTATAGCTTATCCTACAGCATATGAATAAATGTTTTCTTGGTTTTATTTAAACTTACATTACTACCAAAGCCTTAACCTTCAAAAGACTTAAGCATGAAGCAGCAGAACAGAGGCTACACTTCAGACTGTAGACTTCCGTTCAGTACTGTTAAAATAAACTATATATTTTGTCATATCCACTTACTTTGATTCTTCAATAACTTTAACCAAACCTTTGGAACCATGACTCTCTTTTTGTTTCTGCATTGGTCTAGGGTGAAGTCCTGGGCATTACTAGGTTTGGGCTGGCAAAAATGAAGGAAAGTGTGTTAATGCTGGCTTCTTTTGAAAAGACTGCAGACCATCTGTTTGATGCTGCCTACTTTGGGCAAAAGGATTCTGTGTGTGGTAGGTATTGTAGGTTAGACTGTAGCATGCAGTATTCACTCATCTGCAAAACACTCTTAAAGCGTGCGTGTGTGTGTGTGTTTGTTGCCCACCTGTCAAAGCTTTCAGTGTGCCTCCCAAAATACTAAAATGAATCTAGGTCACATTCTAGAAGCTTCAGAAGTGGGGCTGGATAAAACATGTTGACCCCAGAAGTCTGACAGACACTACCTTAGGGCCACACCCTGTTCTCATCCAAAGATATTAAAGTCAGTTGGAGCCCTGCCTGTGCTGCTGGGGATGAAATTTGTCCCTTGGGATTTTTTTCCCCCTTAACTAAATGAAATAGCAGGAAATTCATCCCTCTTTTTAATTACCTAGCAAGATCAGTGTTCTTGTGTTCACTCTACAAGTTTTGCTGACCATTACTAAGACCTAAAGTGAATTAAGGAAAATAGTTCTCTGTTTTGTTTTTAGGCTCCCTTTTTGTTTGTACTTTAAAGTGCTGTACATATCTGTGGTACTTGGAATAATGAATATTTATGATGGGTTTCATCAACTGCAACAAGAAAACCCAGATGGCCAAGGGGCTTGAACTCTTAGGCACTCAGAGGCCATGGGGATAAACAAGGTATAAAATCCTAGCGAGAACTCTTGTTCAAACTGATAAAAGCTTTTTAGTTCACCTTCAAAATGTACATGCCTATTTCTAGGCTTATAAATTATTGAACTAATGTCAGTTGCAGCTTTCTTTTATTCCACTGAACGGGTGAAAGGCACAAACTGACTAAAATTTAAAATGTAAAAAAGCTGATGCAGTTTTCTAGATCAACTTTGATAGTTAAATATTTGAGTTTTGTCATTTGATTGTATATCCTTTCAATCCCTTAATTTTAAGTTTTCACGCATACGCTGTACATGATTAGAAATCTGTTTCCCCATTCAATTTAAGTTCAGTTTAGACAGTTATCTACTCAATTAAGCTAAGGAGTTGGGGAGGCAGGCAGACTTCATTACAACTCTAGTTATCTTGACTACATGTTAGTTCAGAGTCTAGTATAGTTGAGCCGTTATCTCTCATTAGGGCTTCTGGGTGCTACTGAAATATAAAAATACTAATAGAGGCTTCATTTGGGACATGTTGAAAATATAGAGCTGAATCCACTGACTACTTTGTGGCTGGAAATGCTTGTGAATAGGTGAAGATAGTTCGGAAAGCTTGGCATGGCTAGCCCATATTTTAAGAGCTGTGTCTCCTTCTAGCCATCTGTGCCTCCCTTGTGATTGACTTTTATTAATATTTGTTTTCTTTGCTGTGATTGTGGTTAAAGTGAGGGTCCTGTGGTGAACTTGCTCCATCCTGAACGGTATGGAAAAGAAAATGTTTGCTTAAAGTCCCCTCTGACTGGGTTTCCCTCTTCCTCAATCAAGATTTTATTAAGGACCTTTTCATGCTGCCCTCTTCCTGTAACAGTTTAGTTCAAATAAGGAAATAGGATGGACAGAACACAAAACTTTCTTATTTCCAAATGTAGAGGTAGTATTGGCAGTTTTTCTTACAGGCAAGCTGTGTACAATCACATGTTCATACGAGTAGGAAATATAGGTACATCATCATTTTGGTTTGAAGGGCACACGTTATTGCTGTTCGTTATTACTTACTGGAATTATTGTAGTGTGTTGGGTCCCCAGTCATAAGCCAGGATCCCATAGTGCTAGGCTGTAGAAACTCAGAACAAAAATCCAGTCCCTGCTCCAAAGAGCCAACAATCCAAGTAGAGACAAAACACTGCTTTTTATTTTCATGTGTAAAAGTTGAAATCTTTGAATATATAGTAATTGAAGAGCAGTGTTCTAGGAGTACATATCTAAAACACAGTAATACAGCACTTTGCTGAAAAGTTAGGAAATAACCTTTTTGCATGTCCCCATGTATTGCATGCATTCATGGCTTCACTTCCAAACCATATATTAACTGACACATCAAAGGCACTAGAGCTCTCTTGAAGGCTAAATTCATGGTAAGATTGATAACTTTCCACACCTGCCCTTCTGAGTCACCAAGTGTAAAAAAAAATGCAGAACAGCTGAAGTGGTGAGAAACTCCAGACTTCATTTCACTGAAAATCTGTCAGCCTAAGAGAACTTTACCAGACTGCACAAAAGCCTTGCCGCTGTGACAAACAGTAGACAGGTCAACATGCAGGATAAATTCCCAGCAGAGTTTGGTTCATACAAAACCATAGGCAGTGCCTTGCCCACTGTAAATTCCAATGTCAAACAAAGCTATAAATCCATTTTTATGACGGAAGCTCCTTCACTGCTGATGGTTGGCAAATGAGAAACATTTATTGGTTGGGATGAGCATCTTGCTTAACTGTGTCTGATGGAGAGAGCTTTTGACAGGCTTGGCTTTATATGTAAGGTTATAACAAGGTTTTGCTGTGAGGATATCTACAGAGGGGAATCAACAAAGCAAGTAATTTTTTGGAAACTTTTAGTCACTTAACCCTGTGGTTTTTCTCTCTCCTAGGTGTTTCTGAGTGTATCATCATGGGAATTCCAATGAACATTGGAACAGGACTCTTCAAACTGCTGCACAAAGCAGACAAGGAGTCAACCCCTCCTAGGAGGCCCCTTATTTTTGATAATGAATTTCATATTCCACTTATCACATAGGAGCTACGCAACACCAGTTTGCAAGAACATGGTATAAAGCTTAAACTAAAGTGTTTTTACTACACTCATCTCAAAATAAGTTTGAGCTGTGGCTTGGTAAATGAAATATTGTCATAGGAGTTGGGCAGTTGTTCACTAGTTGCTGATACAGACTTTTAAAGGAGATACTCATCTATACAGAAGTAGAAATTGGTTGAAAATGAATGTAGTTGACAATGCTTAGTTGCTAATATGAAAGAATTTTCCATGCTACAAATATTAAGATGCAACACACTAGCTGGAAGACAACTGGAGGAATTGTTACATTACTTAAAATAAATACTCCCAAAGCGTGGTAAATGCGGTATAATAGGAATTGACTTTATTTTCCCTATGTCATCACAAACAAAAACATCCCTTTTCCGACAGATACTCAACTTCTTGGTGTTGGGAGTTGAGGCATTTCGAATACAAAGCACAGGTGCAATGACATCGGTGCCTTTTTAGAAGTGGAAATTTTTGGATTGCTGTCGCTAGAGGATCACTAGTAGAACTGGTTAAATGACTACAAAAAGTGCATATAAGGCAGTTACAGCTAAGAATTATATGCTAAAGCATTAGGATACCAGAGGAAGGCAAGCTTTCAGTCTACTAACTTCTTTACAGAAGAAATATAATTGCTATTAGGTTTAACAAGATGTATTGGTCTGTGCAACATGAAAAGCAGTGTAAGCAATTTGTCTACAAGAAAAGTTTTTTGCTCAAGGACACAATGTGTCCTTTGTGCTGAATCTACTAATTGAGATTAGCAAAATGCTGAAGTAAGACATTATTAAATAGTAGCAGAAATATGCTGCCTTTTTGCCTGAAAATCGTCTCTGCAATCTATCTTTCCCTTTTGGTTTATTGCTGCATTACTGAGCTTAACAAGAGATGTAACATTGTTTTGGATGTTCTCATGACAAGGCTAAAGAAAAGTCAAGTCGCATGTGATGGTTTGTCAGTAGATGTTGATTGTAATGCGGGATAGTAGAAGGTACTACTTTTATCAGGGTTTTTTCCCCCCAAAGAGCAGGTGATTATTGCTGTATATCCGTAGTCTGCTGGTCTGTAGACATGAAGACTTCCTGTAAGCAAAATCCTGGTAACGACACTGAGTAGTCAGGAAAATCTGTACTGAAGAACTGTTCTCTGGGTTTACACTAACTAACTAAATTTGGGAAAGTGAGGGCAGCTGAACATGAGGGAGGGGTGTACAAGACACATGCACTGTATGTGAGGTTGTAGTACAAGATTTAGATGAAAATAAGTTATACAGTGTAAATCTGAGAAATCTGATGCTTTGTAGTATATGAATAGCCATTAGGATTCTTACAGTGTGGCAGGTTATTGTACCTTGTATATTCTCACAGTGCTATCTAGGGTTTTAGTTTGCTTTTATCAATACAACCGAGCTATTTTCTCTGTTCAGTTTTGACAAAGATTTGTTCAACACACTGACCTATGAATATGGGCAGGGTGTATGTGGAAATTGCCTTTCAATGGGAGCTGCAGAAGTCACATCTGCAGTTCCTAAAGATGAGGAATGAACACTAGAAAGTTGCATTGAAAGCCCAATTCACACCACCTTGTTCCTCACCCAAATGCAGAGGTATGTATTAGTAAATGTGTAAGAGAACCAGACTTTGGGGGGCATGTACCAGAAGACCAACTCACCTCTGTTTTGTGTGAGTAATGTGAGTGACTGAATATTGCCATTGTTAATAGAAAACAATGCTGTCTAATTTCTGCGCAAAATTCTGCCTTTTGTATTTCCATAAACTCTCCTTATACTAAATGATGATTTGGTGCTATATTTTTTCCTCCCCAAAGATTCTGTTCCAGTGAGGATTTAATGGAGGTTACAAAATGTGAAGCAAAACTGTCATTAAAGGTTAAGAGAAGGCTTTTGTGTACACGGATGATACACAGCTAACTTTTCATGGTATAGCATATGTTATGTTGCTGAAACTGTAAGCACGTGGCAGCCTTATTTTTGTAAATGTCTCATAAGTCAGCCAAGCTTCTGTGAACTTTGTTTTTTTTAAAATGAGTTAAGTCGAAGTAGATAAGTCATCTTTCATATTTGATAACGAAAGTACTGAAATAGAATTGCTTAATTCTAGTTAGAATAATGTCTTTCCTTTCCCTTTAACCCACTGGAGTTAGAACAATGCCTTTACTTTCCCTTTAACTCATTGGAGTAATCTTCAGACTGAAGATACACTAAAACCATTCAATATAAATACAGTATTCCTGAATGTACACTGATGATTTGAGGGGGCGGGGGGGGATTAACTTTTAAGAACTGTATGTTTTTTTTGTTTTTCTTTGGTAAGCAATATTGCCTGGAAGCAGGCACAGCAAATTTGCTTCAAATACCTTCGTAACTTGGGTCAGGATGGAAAGGAAAAGGATAGCCTTCAGAGCAGCCTCCTTAACTTCTAAGGCTAAGATTGTACAGTAATGAACTGAAGCCAGCTCTGTGTCTAACCTGCTGCTTGCCTGGGTGTATCCAGAGGTGACTTAGTATCTGGGACAGGGTGCATGTGCAATGTGATTTTTATTACTTTCCATGGCCAATAGAAAGATACAATGCTGTGTTAAGAGAATATTAGCCCTTTTGTCTGTAGAGTCTGAGATGAAGCAGTGATTTCTGTACGTGGAGGTGGATGAATTAAAAAAAGAAAAGACCTAGTTTATAAGTTTTATGTATTGCTACCCTAAAATGTGAATCTGTGGCTTTTGGGTGAACTACTGAGGCATATCCAGTGTAAGTTCAAGCAGGATAAAAAGAGGACAGATTTGGATGCCTACAAATCACTAGTGTAGAAATTGGTACTAAACTCATTACAGGCCACTCTTAAATATTTTTGGAAAGCAGCAGCAAAATGCAAGCTGCAGAGTAAACTTGCATACTTCAGTTGGATGGCCCTCTTGCAGACCAGTAGATCTGGTCTGTTGGGGGAGGTATTATTTTAAGAATATGACTAAGACACAAATTGAGGGATTACAAACTCCTCCTTCTTGCCGATAAATACTTGAGTGTAGCATGGAAGATTCTTGTTGTACTGTACTGTACTGTGTTGCTGTATGTAAAGATTTTTCTAAAGATGTAATTGTGGTGGACTTTGTATTGGAGCAAATGACTGCTTCAGTTTTTGTAAATATGCATAATAAAACATTCAACAACTTAAACTTTTCGGTGTGCTGTTCTAAGCATGCTTTAATGGTCTTCACTAAATTTAATATATTGCTTATCCTAATAATAAGAAAAAGGAACAGAGGGGAAGTTGAAATTTTCGGTCTGCTTACTGATGCATTGATATGCTCAATGAATTTGGGAGCAAATTACTGATGGGGACGTGGCCTCTTTCTCCTTCATTTATTTAAAATAATTCAGGCAGATTAGAATTATCAATTATTTTAAATCTGTATCCAATAACTGGAAACCAATCATTTTGAAGACTTAACACATTGCTTCAATACTAGAAAAATACTTGTGTTGCCGGCACAGGGTGCCCGAGGCAAGCAACAGTGGGGTCCATTGTCCAGAGTGCATAGCGCCAATTAACACACCAGGGTGGAGAAGCAAAACACAAGTTTATTTGAGCTCAAATAAGGTGCAAGGGAGAAATAATCTCAAATCCTGCACACTGCACGCAGGCGGGGCACTAGTATTTAAATCCCCCTCTGTATCTTTCTGTACTTTCCCACTGTGTGGGCTACTTTCTCATGCACATGGCGTTGGCCATAATATCTGCTTTTCGTCTCTTGTCTAGTTTTAGCAGTATCTAGTATTAACCGGCCCTGCTAAGTCCGGCCTTATTGTTTAGCAGTCAGCACATTAGTACAAAAGGTTACAATCAGCTCATTAGTACAGAAGGTTACAAAAGTTTAGTGAGGCTAACACAAAGGCTTTTAACATGGAGGTACTTTGGTTCACACAGACCTCAAGCAAGAAGATTTCTACCTAGTGGCACCAACAACTCCCTCCTTTGAGAACACTCAACAAACTTTTGGCTGAGTTTTCTCACATTCAAAGGATAACGTGATTAAGCTCTAGGGAGCTGGAGTGCTTTACAGCAAGCAAGAGGAGAGTAACGATACGCAACACCACACCGGTGAGCAGGAGGCGAACAATGCCTTCCCCTAGTCCCCTAGGTTGGGTAACCAGCCCCAGAGGGAATTAGAAATAGTGGGTTCCCTTTCCTAGGCCTTCCACTGTTCAAAAGTCTGTTCGGCTGACATGATGTGCTTGTTAATATCCTGTGCGTTTTCTGGGACATAGGTACAGCATTCAGCCCCTGTACGGGTGCCCCCCCCACCCCCCCGTGAAGCCATACTTCCACCCAGAAAGTGTCCAAGTATGTCTCCATGATCACAGATCAGATGGTATTCCTGATGCATCTGTAAGGGCAGTGGGCCAAGTCTGGTACTCAAGATCACTCCGAATGGCCATCAGCTGGTCATTCAGGAAATCCTGAATTCCTACACATACTAGATCCCACTGCAATGCCTTCCCAGCCTCAGTGATATTCAATACCATCTTTCCTTGGTGTAATATAATACACCTGTTATTTAACTATTCTCAGGTACTTTCAAAAGGCATTAACATTAATAGCATAGGAGGGGGTTACATTATTAGTCACTGGAATGGTTTCAATACAGGTAAAATTTTTAGTGGCGGAACAAACTCTTCGGGTACTTGTTATTTAAAATTCAATTAGAGAGAGCAATACATGGTGAAGGGTTTATCCAGAACACAGGGCGCAGCCTGTAGAATAAACCTCAAAATTCAATCAATACCACATTCCCAAGCATGGGTCCCACACATGTCCTCCCGCCAGTGTATAATTCTTTGTTTCTTCACCAGAGTCAGTTCTTAATGTCCTTTCTAGTCAGGAATTCCTGGACTTTGGCAATTTCAGTGGAGTGAGTGTTCCTCCTTCTTTCCCAAAACAGTCATGGTGCAGCATCCTGCAGGGGAGAGGTTACCAGCACATCACCCTGTAATGGTTTTGCTTTTTCTAGAAAAATGCAAAGACCCAGTAGATCTGTCAGTGGACAAGGGAGAGGTTACTAGCACTTCACCTTGTACTTTTCCCCTGCTGTCCAGAAGGCACAGTGGAGCTAGAAAAAGAAATAGGCTAATCATCAGTAGGAGAATCCTCCTGAGGTGGAGGGGTCTTTTTGCAGTGAGAATCTTGGATCCAAGCAGTCAGTCTTGGGCACTTCACAGTGGTGTTGGTAGTCAGATACCTTTCCTTAATAAGGGCCTTTCCAGCATGGAGCCAGAGCAGTCTTTCATTGGTGGACCTTTACATTGATCCAGTCTCCTGGTTCCAAGGAGTGGCAGGGCTGCTAGGGTCTTTGGGTAGCGCTTCTTTACCTATGAGAAAAGAAGTCTAACACATTTCATTAGTGCCTAGCAGTGTTTTGCAAACCTTATAGCTGCGTGGGCAAATTCAAGCCCTCCTTTTCCTGATTGTCAGCCAAGTCTTAACTGTGAGCAGTGTCCTTGAGTGGAGTCAGTGTCTTTATCTATAGCCTGAGCTTGCTATTTTATTTTTTTTTCCAGTTAACTCATTCTGTTCTTTGTCCTTCTCCCTTTCTTGGCTTCTTTTAACCTACAAAGGAAACTTCCACTTTTTACTTATACACCTTTTTCCCAACAATGAACACACAAACATTGCCATTATACAGTACATCAGTCTTATTATTTAATGTATGCCACATATACCCTTCCACTAAAATAATCCTATTACAGAGCCTTGGAGCAACAAGCCAGGACAAGCACACCCACTTTGAGGAGTTCACTCAATACAACCTCTAGTCCAATAGCTTTCCATCATCCCCAGCCCTCTGGCTAGAAATCTGAGATAGCCAGAAGATCCCATGTACAATATGGAGAGTGGGTTAACTTTTCATGTCTTTGCTTTCAAAGACTGTTGGTATGCAAATTTTAACAACAATATTTGCAATTAACAATTTGGCCAATGAAATTTTTTTCTTACTTAAGGAAATGCATTAGACTTTAGTATATCACATTCTCCTGATTTATTCAAACACTTTGTATTCCAAGTTGAACAAAACAAGTATCTGCATTTTAATTTAACCTTTTTGTTTGATTTTAAACTAGACTATTCTATGAAAATATTAAACACAACAATTCCGGCAGCAAGACAAACACCACAAGACAGAACATAGAACACAAAACATAATTTCTATTGTTCCAGTAAATGCATGGTAGTTGAATGCTGTTCAGCTGGCATCAGTTTTCTCTGATTATCTGAAAGACAAAAAAAACAGATCTACCCCTTCTGGGCAGTCAATCATCACTTAAAATATACAAATTACTTGTTGATTTCAGGCAAAACAGAGGAATTACCCCATAGTTTCTTGCATTAGTTTCATAGGTAGCCCAGGTTTCCATTACATAACACTGTATACATTCTTCAGCTAATTCAACTAAATTGTTCATAGCCAAATCAAATGATTGCAATCCAATAATTTCTTTGCCTGAATTTATTTACAAACATTTCACAGACACCAAGAACTTTCTTCTTTAGCATTTTACAAAGTTTAACTGCTGTTCCCTCCAGCAACTACAGAGTTAACTTCTCACTGTCCCTTAAATCATTTGCTTGTCTCCCAGCAGCTACTTTTATTAACTCAAATCATTATCCCAAGTAAGTCCTGGGTATTTGAAATCCCCATGCTTACACTTACTGACTCCTTCCTTCCACTACACCCTTAAAGTTTTCCAACCTGTTTTCTAATCTCTCTGTCTGTTGCCTGCCCGCCTGGGCCCGATCCTGCTTTTCTTGTTGAACTGTCCCTTCCATGGGCACCAACTTATTCCACTACCAGTTTAGCTAGGAGGGTGGGCTTCTCAACTAGCCCCCACCCCTCCTGGTCTCTTCCCTTAAACATTCTTACTCACAAGACTACCCGAGTCCTTCCTCGTGAGGCTTGCCCCCTGGAGAAAAACACATGGCCCATTGGGCAAAGGCCATTTAACCAAAACCAGATAACGTTTCCTTATCCTATTAGGGCTCACTTTAATCATGCAGTTCTCAACATACAACACCAACAGTACCAAGCAAAGCAAACACAAAATAACAAGGGTAAAACAAATAGATGGTGTAAATTCTGCAGGGCTCCCCCCTTCTTAATTGCCCACCAAACTGTGACAAATTTCTGTTATCAATCTATCCCTCATGTCAGGTGATCAGGCAGACATTACAGGATCATTGGGGGAAGATAAAGAAAACACATCATATAACTGAATTTTAAAGCTTCATTAATAAAATAATAGAACAACAACGGAGAATGTTGGAAACGCTCCCACATCACTCAGGAAAAATATTAATGCCCCAAGCCCCTTTCATACTCACACACATACGTCCACACTGGCCACTTCTGTGTATAATGCTCAGAGAAGGGGGAGAGGTGGACAGGAGATTATCCTGTATACAGCTTGTCCAGAATTTCCAACATGCTTCCGCTCTTGGGAGGGCTGTTCTTTTACACCCTGGAATCTCCTGCGGTGTCTCTTTCAGAGATTCCAGTCCAGGTCGGCTGCCTGTGGCTTCTTTGGTGTCACCAAGCCACACTGGCTCCAGGGTCACAAAGGCACACTGTTGGATCTTACTGGACAGTTAAGCTTTGCAACTGTAATCTCAGTTCTGTAACTTGTATTGCCTTTGGTTCTCCTCTGTCTATATTTTTTTCACAGCCAGCTGGGGCCGAAAGCAGTTTTTCTTTGTACTTAGCATAGTCTGCGTTGATTCTTGATCTTGAACACAGAGCAACTTTCTTTTTATCCCTGGGCCAAGCTGAATTTCAAATTAACCCGTTCCTTTCCTCAATAGACAAATTTGCTCAAGCTATATCAGGGCTTTTTGGTGATTAAACACTCCTCTTAGATGTATGATCTTATCTAGATTGAAGTACCTTCTAGTGGGCATTGTTTAGATGGATTTTCACGCGTTTAAATATTCCAATTCTCTAAATACCTACAGGTTGATGAACCATAATGTACGTATATGTAATATGCTGGGGTACCCTTAGGGGGTGAGGTGGAATGTTTAGACTATCCCCCAGCCATTTTCCACTTACACACACAGGGAGGGTGACCTGTCTGCGCTAGCGGCTCATAAACTAAGGATTTTTCCCTACAGGGTACTCATGCAGGAGAGGCTAACGAGGATGACCACGACCCTCCTACATCTCCCTTCAGCAAAGAGCATCGCCTAGTCTCTGGGAGACGGCGCTGCTTACTCTGATTGCATCCAGTGAGATGATCAGACTGTCAGTAGCCCACACGGAAAGGAAAGGGGAAGGGAAGATGGGTACACACATTCCTAGACCCAGGTAGCTTCCTTAACAGATGATGCCAGGCCGAGTCAGCCCACCATGGGTCGGACCTCCTAAAGATCCACTAGTTACCGGGCTTGCGTTAGAGTAGTCCTGGTAACAAGTTTTTGCTTCACAGGGTACTCTAGGTGTCTTCTGGTAACAGTCACTCACACTGGCTCCCCCCCTGCTTTTTTTTTTTTTTTTTTTTTTTTTTTTTTTTTTTTTAGCAGCTACAACAGGAAGAGAGTGCACTAGGACATAGGGTCTCCCCTTTCTAGGCAGGTCCCTCCTTTGTCCCTGCACTATCCCTAACCTGCTTTTGAATCCTTGCACTGCGCCAGATAGCGGGAAGAACAGGAGATATGGTGGGGGATTTTTTATTTTTATTAATTTTTTTCAGTTTATGCTTAGTCATTGGATCCAAACCAAACACCTTCCAATTCTAAGGGTGTACACCGTACCTGGCGCCCCATACCATGCCCTTGACCCATTATATGACGCTCTATTGTCTAATGGGAATTACAACAACTGGGCATCCCCAGCCTCTAATTACGACTGGCAATTACAATCCCCAGCCTCGGGCAAAAGTCCACACCACTGGACTGTTCCTACTGTGAAAGTAAAATAAATTATATATTAAGAATAGAAAGGATTAAATAAATGTTGTCTGTATCTTTAAGCAAAAATGTTGGAATGTTGCAACCAGGTGTCAGGAATACAGACATTAACATAGAACAATTGCACCATTTAAGGGCAATTGGTGAAGCATTAGCCTTAGATCGATAACAGTTAGTAAGGAAATAGGATATGCATGCTGTGCCCCAGGTGAATTTTCCTGTTTTGCTTTCTTTGTTCCTTTGTCTAATTCCCGCTCTTTTATCTGTATAAATAAGACTGTTTGGGTCTTGCATGGCCACTCACATATTCTGAATGTTATTGGCGGAGCGCTGCGCTAATAAACAGAGTGGTCTGACAAATTGTGAGTCTTGATTCTAACTTTGACACTACCTTATCCAAGGGACCGGTTCCTCACCATCGCCCACAACTGCTTCTCCACTACTCGAGCGCGTTGCACCGTTGTGCTCTCTGGGGTTGGTCATCACTGCGATCTGTTGACCACCAGGAGGGATCCAGGCAAGGCTAGTTTTCAGCCTTGAGCCCACCCAAGAACTGTTGCCAGCACAGGGTGCCCGAGGCAAGCAACAGTGGGGTCCGTTGCCCAGAGTGCGTAGCGCCAATGAACACACCAGGTGGAAAAGCAAAACACAAGTTTATTTGAGCTCAAATAAGGTGCAAGGGAGAAATAACAATCTCAAATCCTGCATACCGCATGCAGGCGGGGCACAAGTATTTATACCCCCCCTATATCTTTCTTTCTGTACTTTCCCACTGTGTGGGCTTCTTTCTCATGCACATGGCCTTGGCCATAACATCTGCTTTTCGTCTATCTTATCTAATATTAGCAGTATCTAGTATTAACCGGCCCTGCTAACTACGGCCTTATTGTTTAGCTGTCAGCTCATGACACAGGTGGTTACAGTCAGCACATTCATTAGTACAGAAGGTTACAAAAGTTTAGTGAGGCTAACACAAAGGCTTTTAACATGGAGGTACTTTGGTTCACACAGGCCTCAAGCAAGAAGATTTCTACCTAGTGGCACCAACACTTGCACTGACAAAAAATTACAGTTGATGTTGAATATGTAGTGCTCCATACATTGAAAACATGAATGGACTCCTTGCAATTGATTCATGTGTTGGCTACAGGCCTTTAAATTCAACCTGCTGCAGTGCATTTCCGCAGCTAATCTTCAATGTCAAATCACATCTTATTTTTGTAAGGCACCACTGAACAAAGCTCCTTACAAATACAGTACGTGGTTAATTCAGGTCTGCAATGCAAAACTTGTAAGTCAATTCATGAATACTAACGAGAAACTAGCCCTACCAATGCCTTCTCAAGTATTCTGGTTTTAGACAGCAATTGAAGTGGATCTGTAGTGCAAGATCCAGATGTTTCCTGCTCTGTACAGCAGATACAAACTGAGTTAAACACGAATTTATGTTGAATGCCCCTTCTAACCAGACTGTGTACTTGGCAATCTGTTCAACCCAAAAATATTGAATATTGACAAAAATAGCAAAGGGAAATCCAAAAAATTAAACTTGCTAATCAATCTTATACTCGCTTGTCAAGTCAACAAAATAAACCAAATAGTGTGGGCTTTGCTCCTAGGCAGTTATTTGGGGGGGATATGGTCAATTCAGTAAAGCCAAACTAAATTTCAAAATACTTCACAGGATTCTGATGAGACTCCATCTCTGTTTCTCACTTCGTTTTTTAAAAACCAAATTGACATTGCAGGATCTTTCGTCTCAACTTATATCAGACCCATCTGGTTGCAGCTAATAAGTAATTGTTTCAAATGCTGACTTAATTGCTTTCAAATGCTTTCCCATATGTGTATGACCAATGCATCCAGCTTCTGCAGAATACAAGCACTTAAGGTCTATGATTACAAAGAATCTCAGCTATGATACAGTATAACCAATGCTGCTGCAGCCAAGCAGTTGAGAGCAACTGTAGCTGTTTCACTGTCAGGCTGAAGGGGGAGCGCTCCTCCCTCTGTGTTGCCAACCTCAAGCCTTAAAAATCATGAGACTGTCTTTAAAATAATTTCTTTTTAAAAAAATGGGTTTCTTACGTTTGCCTTCTGGTTTTTAGCCTTCAGGCTTCATGTTTAAAAAAAAAATTTCTCCACAACCATAACTAGAACCTTTCCTTGATGGATTTTTGAAAGCAGAGTCCCATAATGATTAGTCTCCATGAGTTGGGGCGTTAAGGAAAACACTAAATATTGCAAGACCTGTAGTAAAACTGTGACACTTTGGAACCATGTGGGCCTCTGCTGTGCAACTCAGCAAACGGAGAACCAGCTGCAATGGTCCCCTTCTGGCACTTCTGGACTCTTCCCTACTCTGGGCCTGTTTACAGGGCACTGAAGACTAGCAGCTGCCCTGGGCTGCATTCTTCCTGGGTCAGGCCAGCTTCTCTCCCATCACTTACCTTCAGCCTAGAACTGGAAATTTTGAAAACTGGGTTTTTTGACTAAAAATTTTTGCATCTAGAGTCTGTTCTGCAGAAATGTTCTTTTTTTTTTAATCATAAAACATTTTGGTCAAACCAAATTGTTCATTTTGGAAACGCTGCCACACTGCTTCATGGGACTGTAGCTGAGTTATTTCATGTCCCCATTGTCTTCTGAACTGGGCTCCCCATCCAGACTACATCTTCCATTAATCCTTTCATTTCCAGCCTTCCCCAGGTCCATGCTTGCCCTCTGTGCTGCAAGTGGGAGATGTGGTCTGACCAGGCGGCCTGGCCTAAAGAGGAAAATGGGAGCATGAAGCCCTATGATTTCCAAATCCATGTTTCATCAAAAAATTAGACACACATTATATTCGTTTTCATTGAGGTTTGGAAGTTGGGGGGGGGCGGAGAGGGAAAACATTTCCCAACCTGTTCTACTGTAGAGGCCTATCCTGGAGCACCCCTTCTCTGTCATCCTGCCCCATTCTCCCACAGCCGGTCCTAGACTGTTCCTACCCCTCTGCCTCCCTAGGGAAAGAGACCTGCCTTCTTTATCACCTACACAGTAGGGGGCAAAGACCCCAGCTGCTCTATGGCTATTCCTTAGATGGGGCTTTAGGTAGAGCAGAATCCCTGGTCCCTCTGTGGGGCTGAAAAAGTGGGTTGCATGCAGCACAGAGCTAAGGCAGCTGATGAGAAAATTGGGGTCCAAAGGGATGGAAAGGTGCTAAGGCCACCCCTGCAGTTGTTTTGTTCTCAGCAGCAGTTTGTCAGATCTGGTGATGAAGAGGGAGGAGAGACAGGCCAGTGAATTCAGTAGTAGTGGGAGAATGTTAGTGAGTTGGGGGAGCTGCAGGGTGACTGAGTGGAGGGGGTAATAGGACAAGTCAAGTGGAGGAGCCGAGCAGCGTGACGTAGGCATGGAGAGTTGAGAGCTTGCTATGAGGTATGCTGCTATGATATCTGTGCATATGGGTCGAAGGAGTAGACTAAGAATATACAGAGGGATGTGAATAAAGCTTGGGGGAGGGGGAGGGTTACAGGTGTTTGGTGTTAAGGGTGGCCTGGTGAGTGTTCCCGACAGTCTTGCAAGCCTGGCTTACATTACTCTCTCTAATAACGTATGTACCCCAGATAGTTCTGACAGATGTGTATATAAATCTGACAAAATTATCATGGTTACAGAAGAGGCTCATAACTTAAACCAGTGGAATAAGATTTCATAATCTTTATCCTTGACAAATACGCCTTAACTGTCTGTTCCCTGAGTTATGTTTTTAATACAAAAAATATTTAGGGTGAAAATACTGTGCAAAGAAAAAGGAACTTGTGTGCCAGAATAAACTACTGAAGAGAGAACCAAACTTTCTGGGGAAGGTGCTATGTAATAAGTATAATCTTTAAAACATAACACTTTTTTTTTCTGGAAATTTTCACAAATGTATCGTTTACATTTTGCAGATGGAAAAACCAAAGCATATGAGACTTTACTGAGACGTCAGTGAGTCAGCGAAGCTGGAAATAAACCTAGAGTTATGTCATCATGCCTACATTAAGTTAAAAAAAGCTAATGTAATATAAGATCTTCCCCATAATTAATACAAAATCAATATGACAAACAGATACTGTATTATAATATGAAATTGCAAAATAAAATACAGCAAAATATTTCCTGAATTTTTTTCCAGGTATTACTTACAATTCCCAAGTACCCATCAACCAAATTTTAGACTAAGTTAATGGAGCAAGACAGTATGCTTTTTACATGAGTTTAATAGCCAATTGTGAAGCAATGGACTTGTGGACAGGTATATCCTTGGAACCTACAGCAAGTGAACTATAGTTCTGTATAGGATTGGCATGTAAGTGCGAGTGAAATGATCTGGCATGTACTTGATAAATAATCATTTCTATCTTCAATGCACTTAGCTAACAGTCTTACATATTCAACTCTTGGTGAGTGTAGCCAGTAAGTAAAGTTGCAGAGAGAGACCCAACCTGCTCAATTCCTGCAGTACAATCGGAAACGTAGGACTGGAAGCAGAGATGACCAGTGCTTGCCGATAATGGGTGGGCAGAGTGAGGGCAGCTGGCTTTAGCAATGTCATTGAATATGCTCAGTCTGTGTGAGCATGCTCATTACAAGCCAACAGCAAATGGGGAGGGGGGAGGATATGACCCTATGTGCCCCCGCCCATGAGTCGCCTCTGATAGGAAGCGACCTTGAGATGTCTTTAAGCCAGTCCCCGGCACTCAAGGCAGTACTAAGTATTATCTAGATCATCCCTGACAGGTGTTTGTCTAACCTGCTCTTAAAAATATTCAATGATGGAGATTCCACAACCTCCCTAGGCAATTTATTCCAGTGCTTAACCACTCTGACAGATAGTTTTTCCTAATGTCCAACCTAAACGGTCTTTGCTGCAATTTAAGCCCATTGCTTCTTGTCCTATCCTCTCAGGTTAAAGAGAACAATTTTTCTCCATCCTCCATTTATGTACTTGAAAACTGTTAGCATGTCCCCTGTCTTCTCTTTTCCAGACTAAACAAACACAATTTTTTCAATCATCCCTCATAGGTCATGTTTTCTAGACCTTTAATCATTTTTGTTGCTCTTTTCTGTTGTCCACCTCTTTCCTGAAATGTGGTGCCCAGAACTGGACACAATACTCCAGACGACACCTAATCAGCGTAGAGAGGAAGAATTATTTTGTGTCTTGCTTACAACAGTCTTACTAATACATCCCAGAAGGATGTTTGTTTTTTTTGCAACAGTTACACTGTTGACTCATATTTAGCTTGTGCTCCACGATGCCAACCCTTGCCCCAGATCTCTTTTCGCAGTACTCTTTCCTAGGCAGTCATTTCCTATTTTGTATGTATACATCTGACTGATCTTTCCTAAGTAGGCTACTTAGCATTTGTACAATACATGAACAGAATCAATTAGAACCATTAGCCAGCTGAACAAATATGCAGCAAGCTATTATGTAAACTACACGTAAAAATATCTAGGTGTGTTCTTCAGCTGTGACCACAGCATTGATTCTGCCACTTTAGGGATAAATCTTGAAGAACACATTATAGTTAAAGGGGTAAATTGAAAGAATAAGTGATTGTCCTTCAGTTTTAAAGAACCATGGTACTCTGTTGTGGGAGTGCTCATGAAAACAAGCAGAGGTCTTCTGCACTTGATTGACCTTGTATGGCAGGGGTCCCCAATGTGGTGCCTGCATGCACCATGGCGCCCGCTGGGGCATCTAAGTGCGCCCGCGTACTGGCCGACGGATGAACACCTGTCAAAATGTCACTGAAATTCGGCTGCAACGCCTCTGGATGACACTGCTTGCTGCTGACAAACAGTGTCATCCAGAGGAATTGCCACCGAAATTCAGTAGCAATGCCTCTGGATGACACTGCTTGTCAGTGACATTTCAGCAGATGCTCGTCCACCACCACGGTCCTCTGTGGCTTGTTGTCCGGCGCCTGCCAGTTGAAAAAGGTTGGGAACCGCTGTTGTAATACAAACTGATCTAAAGAAAGTTTCGTCATACACCCTTATGAACCCAAGAAAAGCATTCCTCCAATGGTTGCTTTCCATTTAATATAACAAGTAGTTAGATACTCAATTACCACTAGAGAGCAGCATTCAGTTTTTAGAAGGAAAAGATTGGAGTAGTTATTTATTACATAGGAGGAATTGTGCTGTTTATGATGATTTGATTGCATTTGCAATGTCAAAGCAGAAGCATATCCATGAGAAGAAAAATAACAAGGTAATATTACAAAGAATATTAAGATGAGGAGAGCACTTTTGGGAAAACCCAAATCACGAAGTGTCTAGTCTTTGGCTCCAGTGAGTCTTGAAGAAACTATGCTTGTTCCTTCTGGCCAGAAAATTGGCCCTGATTTTATGGTCATCTGGGTGGGAGTAAGGGTGAGCAAAGAGGTGACTTCAAGAGTGAAGGGATGTGGTCATTCCCCAGGATACATAGTGGATTATACTTTGCAAGGGGGAGGCCAATTGCCAAGGAAATGGAGAGTGGATAGAGTATCCCTTCTTGCCCCTCTCCCAGGCTAATCAAAAGTTACAAACTCGCTTGTTCTTTTAGCAAGCACTTAAATAATTGCTCCAAAAGCTTTTCCAAAGCATGAGGTTTTGCCACCCAGCTGAGTAACCGTCATGTTTGAGCTGCTTCACTAATGTAAAAGTAATGATTAGATGATTAAAGACAATGTTGCTGTGACTGAAACGTAGGACTGAAAACCATATTAAGCAGGTAATCTTCTGTGAGTACAGCCAACTGAAAACACAGAAGTAGTTAAGAGATTCATTCTGCTTAACTGTTTTAAAGCTAACACAAGTCAGTGACTGCTTGCAAGCCAGTTCCTTTCAAGTACTTATTTCACAGTGCTCTTTTGAAGAAGAACCCATGTTGGCTGATCATGGCCAGGGATACCATTGACCTTAACCTTAGAATGATTCGGATCCCGTCTCATGTTAAACACAAGCTGTTCAGATGCCTGTGTTGTCTGACCTCTTTTTGAGAATAGACTTAACAGTGCTAGGCCATTACCTTGTGAACACAACTTGTCAAACCTGAAAATGGAGATTCTGAACAGAGTCCTTATGATTTGAAGTAGAGAAATGTGATGAGGTGATATGACAAGCCTTTATCTTGAGCTGCTTTTCCTAAACTGGAACTGTTTAAGATGTTGAAATCCCCATATGTAATGCACTAAATGTATACAATGCTTAACAAACAGGGTAAGAGATGTTTCCCACCCCAACCCTGCAACATGTTGAGCATCCACTATTCCCACGGCACTCAATGGCAGCTGAGGGTACTCCACATCTCAGGACTGGTCTCCAAATTCAACCAGACAAATACAAGGAGACACTAGAGGACAGGCTAGCTGCAGAGAGATGGAGAGATTATTAAAATAAAACTGATCGCTTGAGAAGCGACATGTGAGGGAGAATAAAGGGGAGGGCTTGCACAAGAATAAAATGCTTTTTTCTAGGTGGAGGGGGCAGGGTTGCTGAGGAAACTACATTGTGAGGGTGGAAAGGAAGTAGTAAAGTGAAAAGTAGGGCTGTTCATTAATTGCAGTTAATGCAAAACAAATTAACAATTAAAACGTCAAGATTAATTGCAGTTTTAATTGCACTGTTCATAGAATACCAATTTAAATTTATTGTAAATATTGTGACAGAACCAGACCAATGGGGTACAGGAGTCTGGTAGAGAGCAAATATACTGGTCACTGGATAAGTAGTTTTCTGTTCTCTGAGTGACCAGAGCAGGGGCTGCACTAGAGTAATCAGGAACCTGCTAGAACCAATTAAGGCAGACAGGCTGATTAGATCACCTGCAGCCAATCAAGGCAGGCTAATCAGGGCACCTGAGTTTAAAAAGTAGCTCACTCCAGTCAAGTGAGGAGGAGTCCGAGGAGAGGAAGTGCTTGTGAGGAGCTGGGAGTAAGAGGAGCTGAGAGTGAGAGGGTGTGCTGCTGGAGGACTAAGGAGTACAAGCGTTCTCAGACGCCAGGAGGAAGGTCATGTGGTGAGGATAAAGAAGGTGTTTGGAGGAGGCTATGGGGAAGTAGCTCAGGAAGTTGTAGCTGTCATGCAGCTGTTATAAGAGGCACTATAGACAGCTGCAATCCACAGGGCCATGGGCTGGAACCTGGAGTAGAGGGTGGGCCCAGGTTCCCCCCAAACCTCCCAGTTCCTGATCAGACACAGGAGATGTTGATCCAGACTGTGAAGAAGATCACTGAGGTGAGCAAATCTGCCAATAATTGCAGGACCCACCAAGGTAGAGAAGGAACTTTGTCACAATATTTTTAATGTTTTACTACATTTTTTAAATATATTGATTTCAATTATAATACAGAATACAAAGTGTACAGTGCTCACTTTTGTATTACAACAGTGCCAGGTGAATGCCTGTTCTCGCATCCAGTTGACATTGTACATAAGAAGTGGGCATCATTATCTCCTGCAAATTGTAACCAAACTTGTTTGTCCTAGTGATTGGCTGAACAAGAGGTAGGATTGAGTGAATTTGTAGGTTCTAAAGTTTTATGCTAATTTGTTGTTGAGTGCAGTTATGTTAAAAAATTTTTTTGTAAATTGGACTTTCACAGTAGAGATTGCACTAGAGTATTTGAATGAGGTGAATTGAAAAATAGTATTTATTTTGTTTCTTTTCTACAGTGTAAGTATTTGTAATTAAAAAAATATAAAGGAAGCACTGTACACTTTCTATTTTATGTTGTAATGTAAAAAAAATCCAAAAATATTTATAATACATGTAAATTGGTAGTCTATTGTTTAACAGTGAGATTAAAACTGCAATTAATCGTGACTATTTTTTTAATCATGCATTAATTGTGATTATTTTTTAATTGTTTGACAGCCCTGTAACGAAAAGATGGGGAAGAGTGTAAGAAGCAAGGGATGGGCGTGGAATTACAGCAGACCTGAAGTGCAGTGTCTCAAAGCAGTGTACAAATACGAAAACTCAGCCTCATGCAGTGCCTGAGAGAGAGGTAAGTAAAAGTGGATAATGCACTCTCTCCGGGCAGGTAGCCTGAAACATGGATATTAGTAATTTCCACAAGGAGTCTGTGATGGGGTGTACAAACCCCCCAATAGAACAAGGGATTAGTTTTTGGGCTCAGCCAGCTCCCCCGCCCTCTTATTTCCCCCCCGCTCCCACCTGGCGTGCGCATGTGCACACACACACATGCCCCTGCAGCAAATGCTCCATTTTCTGGAGGAATGAAAGACAGGGAATTAGTTCATTTGGGTGGCAGAGCTGGAGGTGAGCAGACCTCTGCAGCTCCAGCAGCACAGCGCAGGGCAGAAGGAAGTCTAAAGGCTGACACAGTGGCCCAAAGGGGCCCTCCGTGAGACACACCCCAGAGACAACCAGAGAGGGATATCATGTGGACCTTGGACATTGGTAACTTCCTCTTACTTATTGTGGTTAGAATTTCCCCACCAGGGGAAGGCCTTGGATTAAGCCTTGGCCCAGGAAGGACAGCTTTAAGCAGCCTTCGTTGCCAGACTATTGGTAGCCTAAAGGGCCCTGAGTCAGAGCCCAATAGAGTGAGAGGGCCCAGACTCTTCTCCCCACAGCCCCCTTGGCAGTCAGGGCTTGCAGCCGTGACCACTAGGCCATGCTCCCCAACCAGACCCCCGAGTGAGGACCATTACAGAGTCCCAGTGAGGCAGTGACATAGCTGGGAATGGGACACAGGCATCTGCTACCTAGGACCCTGCTCCTATCATTTGACTGCTCTCACTGGCAATTAATATGCCCAGAAACTATTGTTTGATCACTGATTCTTAAAAACACACATGCTGTGACAAGGTGGCAATCAATGTCATTTGCTATAGGGCAAGGGGGTCAGCTGTCCATACCTTCCTCCAACCTGGCTTTGCCCTCTCTCCAGACTTGTCATAGGTCAACATGCTCCATTATAGCTTCTACTTTTTGCCCCCGGCCCAGATTTTGGATGCAGTCAATAGGAAAGCAATAATTGCCTAGTTCTTCTCATTGGTGATGCTGTTGGGGTCAGAGAACATTCTATGTGCTGATGCAACTGGGCCTCCCCCCGAATTTTTCTGAAATGATGCCTCTGGTGGTAATGCAACAATATTGATGAATAACAGAGTTGAATTGTTCACTTTGGTCATCAAATAAATGATTTGTCTGTAATCTTTATTCAACCAGCTGCATGAAAACCAAAGCAGCAGATCTGTGACATTTGACCATCTGTAGTGCAGGGCAAAAACTGCTGCTTCTGTTGGATTTTAGCACAGTCTACATTTCCACCTGCTAAATAAGAGGCTGGGGGATTATGTAGACTACTGTGAGGGTGAGTCAGAAGCAGCCTGGTAGTGTTGACGCACACAGACAAATGATGAGCAGTCTTGGAAAATCCTTACTGCAAGGAAGCTTTATCTTAATGTAAGTCTTGCTTCTGGGGCAGCATATAGAAATGCCATCGTGAATTAGAACACGGTAAGCTGGAATTTATCTCCCATTAAATAAAAAGTCTTAACTGGAACATTTCATATTAGAATTAGATCAAGAATCCGTTAAAAAATTAGAAGAAAACTATTCCTTATAGAAGTTAAAAATTAGGTCTAATCTTTTGTTTGTGGTTTATGTTGGAAAGTCATAACACCAAGTCCTGTGATCCTGTCAGAGCTTATAAAGTGAGCAGGGCTCAAGAGTTTCAATATTTCGATAGCAGATCTATGGGAGCACACAGGTGCTGCTGGAATTGATTCAATAGGTACACTCTTCTTTTAGTTACCCCACATGGTATTAGGTGTCCCTGCTGGATTTGCATCTTCTGGTTGAGATATTACAGTGAGGCCCTGACCTCTAACAGTCATTGGAGGCCCCTCTAATACTTATTCTAAGGATAGGTTTGTTGAAACCTGAGTCAAATTCTAGTATTTGTGAATACATTATTCTGGCCTAAGACCTCCTCTGTGATATGAATTGAATATAGTCTTCACTTCCTGCACTAAACTGTTGATTATTAGTCAGCCAACTTGCAATTTCATCCAGAGTCTCATGATGATTTTTTTTTTTTACAGCCCCAGGCTCTGGAGTCATGTGATTACATGAGACTCTCAACTGCAGCCTTCTTAAAAAGCTTCTAACCCTCATGGTTGCAGAGAAAAGCTTGAAACATGAACAGAGTGCACTGTAAAGAGTCAGAAAGCAGAAGGTTAAAGACACTAACACACATTACTTACCAAAATAATTTTTAAGCTTCTTGTGATTTGAGGTGTGATCAATGATTTTTTAACACTATACTGTTGCTTATTCGCCGAGTGTACAAAAATGTGCTAGGCACCAGGCAGACTAATATAAATGTGTGGTCCCTGCCTGAGAGAACTTGCATTCTAAAGTTCAAACAAAACACAGTGGAACAGTGGGGAGCAAATAAAGTGAGGAGAGGGCTAGGCCATGCGGAAGCTTAGGTAAGTCATGCTCATGCCTCGAAGGATAAGGGTGAGTATATATATATGACAGTCTTGCAAAAAGGAGCCCTGCCGCCGCTACCCCAGGAAGGCAGGGCTCAGGCTGGGGCTGGGCCGGAGCCTCTGGCCCTTTAAATCCCTGCCGAAGCCCTGCTGCTGCTACCCCAGTGGCAGCAGGGCTCCAGCAGCGATTTTAAAGGGCCCCCTGCAGTGGCAGGAGCACTGAGCCCTTTAAATCACTGCCAAAGAAGCTGGCATAGCAAAGAAGCCCTTTAAATCACAGCCAGTCCAGCGCGGCATATCGGCTCTTGCCGGCACACCATACCAGCCCGTACCAGCTTACTTTCACCTCTGTTTGTCTTTAAAGGGAGTGCTAGGTATAGTGCCATTGTCACCAGGGCTTGTGCAAGGATATTTTGCGCCCAAGGCAAAACTTCCACCTTGCACCTCCCCTCCCACTGGAGCATCGCTTATTATAAACTTTCAAAAAATGAATACTGCATAATATGGCATTGTTCATTAGAATTAATACACGTTCAGCTTGAAAATTTATTAATTTCATTAGTTAGTCTACATATTTAATGAAAATAAATGGCCTTGGGTCTCCTGCACATGGCTAGAGTCCTTTCTTCTCTCCTCCCCCCCCCATGGATCTGGAAAGGGCTGTTTTGGGGATCAGAGCACAGAGCTGGGAGTTGGGATCTGGCTTCTATTCTCCATCCTGGCACCAACTCACTGGATGACTTCAGGCAAGTAACTTCCCTGTTCTGGGCTTCAGCTCCCCTCAGCGCGAAGGTGTGAAATGGTTCCTTGCTCCTGGTCTGGAAAGTGCAATGCAGGCGGGAGGGGGTGTCTGAAGGCCTGTCTTCCCCACACGTATGAGGCGACGACACAGTTCCAGCCTCTGTCATGACTGTCCTGGTTGCTTTACTCTGCCCCATGCCAAATGCTGCTAAAGCCCCTTACTCAGAGAGCTCTGGCCCAGGGCAGAGGCATCAGTGTCATTCTGGGCCTGATTTTCAGAGATGCTGCGCACCTGCAGTTCCCCTGATGTCTGTGGGAACTCCAGGGTTCTTAGTACTTCTGAAACTCAGGGCAATTTATTTTGAATGCTGGGCTAGGACTGAGCCTGCAAAGGCAGGTCCATATACACCCCTCAATCCACAGCAGATCTCCCATCACTAACAATATAAGCAATCAGGAGAATGATGGGGGGCAGTTGGCCCAATGCTGGAAGTGGAGAGGATATAGCCCTAATGTGGTCACTAAACTTCTACCTAGTAAAGTTACTGGTGCATCTGCTGTCATTCAGTGGGAGAACAAAAATCTCTTGGGTGCTGCAGCCTGTCCAGGGTTCAGCTGCACTTAACCTGAGTTGCTCGCACACTTGCAGTGCTTGTGCACTATGCACCTGGTCACCCATGTTACATGAAAATCTGGCTCTGATGGTGTCGTAATTAGACTTAACAGTTACTGACACACTTCCTAGAGCTATTGTCCCAGGCTGGCTGCAGATTCAAGAAGACAGAACTGTGTCGGCTAGATGCCCATCACCTTTGGAAGATTTTCCTTGTAGCCATAAGGGCTCGATACAGCTGTGTTTCTTCACCTAAAACTTGCAATGTGCTGCCCCTGAATCCCAGATTAATACCTTGTGTGAGCAGGTGCAGAGCTCAGGGCTGGAAGGCCTCTGGTCTAATGGTCTGAGCCAGAGCAGAACTAGGAGCCTTGATCTCCTGTGTTCAAAGCAGGACTCTGACAATGACTCCCCAGGTGACCTTGGTCAAGTCATGTCCCTGTTCTCTGCCCCAGATTCCCCAAAAATGGGACTCTATTTACCTGCTCCACAGGGCTGCAAGGATGGATGAGGATGAAGTCTTGGAATGTGGCAAATGCTGAGGACAGTTACACTTTTGCAGCTCTCTAACCCTTTATCCTCTGGCAGGGCCATGATCCACCCCCGCAGGTGGACGGTGGCCACGGTCTCCTCTTCCTTTCCCCCACCCTCATCCCTCCTCCTGCCGCTGCATTGTTGTCAATAGGGCCAGCTGTAGGCGGGCTGATATCACCTGCTCTGATCTGCAGCCCTTGGGCAGGCAGTGTTGTGGGGCGTGCCGGAGGGAGGCGGTGGAGCCCACGGTTGCAGAGGACACCCGCAGAGGTAGGTGCTAACACAGCTGTGAGTGGCCCATCCCCCCACCGGGAGCAATAGTGTAAAAAAAAAATGTGAGGGGGGCACTGCTTTTTTGTGCCCCCCAAATCTTGGCACCCTAGGCAACTGCCTAGTTCGCCTAGTGGTTACACCAGCCCTGCTTGTCATGCAAAAGTGCACTGGGGAGGAGAAACAAGCACTCTACACTGCATTTCCCCACACTTTCCAGTGTACCAATGCAAACGCTCTTGGCTTGCGGTTTTTGGTTTTTTTTTTAATCTGGACATCCTTTAGGGTTGTATCACCCCCTTGCTTCCATTAGCCATACTTGAAGAGATTTGCTGCTTATACAAATGTTGCTTTCTCTTTGTTTGTGGGAAGCTGTCATAAACAGATAAGAAAAGTTAATAGAGCAGAAGTGATTCATATCTCTTTGCCTGGAAAGGGTTAACAAGAACAGTGAGCCTGGCTGTCACCTGACCAGAGGACCAATCAGAGGACAGGATACTTTCAAATCTTGAGGGAGGGAAGTTTTTGTGCTGTGCTGTTAGTTTTTGGTGGTTGTTCACTCTGGGGGCTCAGGGGGATCAGATGTGCAACCAGGTTTCTCTCCAATACAGGCTCTTATAAGTTCAGACAAGGGAGTACTAGGTAGATAAAGCGAGTTAGGCTTATGGTTGTTTTCTTATTTTGCAAATGTGTATTTGGCTGAAAGGATTTTAATTTGTACTTGTATACTTAGGCTGGAAGGGTATTCCCAGTGTCTATAGCTGAAAGACCCTGTACCTATTCCATTTTAAATTTACAAAGATAATTTTTACTGTTTTTCCTTCTTTAATTAAAAGCTTTTCTTGTTTAAGAACCTGATTGTTTTTTTATTCTGGTGAGATCCCAGGGGACTGGGTCTGGATTCACCAGGGAATTGGTGTGGAGAAAGGAGGGAAGAGGGAGAGAGAGGCTGATTTCTGTCTGTGCCAGGATTACTTTCTCTCAGGAAGCATCTGGGAGGGGAAGAGAGAAGGAAGGGGGAAGGTGCATTTTCCTCTCTGTTTCAGGATTCAAGGGGTTTGAATCACAGTGGCCTTCCAGGGCAACCCAGGGAGGGGAAGTCTGGGAGAGGCAACGGTGAAGGAAAGGGTTTACTTTCCTTGTGTTAAGATCCAGAGGGTCTGGGTCTGGGTCTTGGGGGTCCCCGGACCAGGTTTTGGGGGGACCAGAGTGTACCAGGCACTGTAATTCCTGGTTGGTGGCAGCGCTACAGGTTCTAAGCTGGTAATTGAGCTTAGAGGAATTCATGCTGGTACCCCATCTTTTTGGACGCTAAGGTTCAGAGTGGGGATTATACCATGACAGAAGCCCTTAATGTCTTCATCTTAAGGAGAGGGATACATTTGTTCTAATCCTTCTGTCTGAATCTGCTGCTACCAATCTTGTGTGATTTCTTTTTATATTTAGTTTCTTCTCCCTGTTCTCATTCCTCATATAGACGTTCCTCCCCCTGGGCCTACTGTGACTGTCACTGGTGGTGACAATGCTTCCCTGTAACAGAGCTACGTAAACCATATTGTGCCACTGGCTTGCGTAACTCAGCCGTGCAAGGTTACTCTGAACCGTTCCCCGAGGGCAATTAAACCACAAAAGGAAAAAACACTTCACTGGCACAGCTAGATGCAGATATTTATTGCCATCAAAATTACAGCTCTGGACTTGAGTGACTTCTGGGGAAATAACGATTACGCAGAGCAGTGAGTTTGTACTTTGTGCATCAACTTTGTTGCTTTTCTCTTCATTGATGATTGTATCTCATTTTCAAAATGCACACATTTTTTTCCCTACGTAGTGCTCTTGTCAGTGCCCTTCCCCTTAACTGATTCTACAGTTCTTTCACATACTGAAATGTGATGTCAATAGGAGTTAAGGAAGAGTAGTCTGGCGGTTAGGGCACTAGCCTAGGACTTGGGACACCAAGCTTCAGGTCCCTGCTCTTGCCAGACACTTCCTGTATGATCCTCTTTGTGCCTCAGTTCCCTATCTGCCAAATGGTGGTCATAGTACTCCTTCACGGGGGTAGTGTAAAGATTATGGAGTGATCACATACTTTACGATTGCCATCAAATGAGGATGTAAGATAAATGAGATGTAGGATTGATAGAAGAGCATTTTCTCTTTGATTTAGATTCTTATCTCATGTCCCATCATCGTGGGCTGAGCAGTTTCCAGAAGCTCAGTAAATGATGCAACTAGCATTTGTCCTGTGTGGTTCTTTTTACTCCTTCCCAAGAAAGAGGCGTAGGGCCTGTCCCTGATCCTGTTGAAATCATTTGTAAGACTCCATCGATGTCCAGGGGACTAGGTCAGGGCCAAAGCTGGCAGTGGAGCTCTTTGCTATCATCATGTATTAGAGAAAAAGTGTCATGGAGGATATGATGGGGGGGGGGGCTGGGAAATCTCTGCTTGTCTTTTATAGACCTATCCCTAGGACTCTTGGAGAGTTCATAATTCAGTTGTATTGTGTATGATTTTTATTATAAAGTTGGGGCTTGATCTAAAGCCTGCTGAAATCAATGAAAGGGCTCTCATTGACTTGAGGAGGAGGGATAGGACTGGGGACAATTGTTACCATCAGTACTAATTTATTTATCTGGCTTTCACCATAATTTGTAAAAATCATGCAAAATCAAGGTACGACTTTATAAATACACAGAGAAAAAACAAAAATATGAATTCAGAATGCTGAAACAACTCTATGCAGCAAAGTAACCACTGCCTTAAAATTCATGAGTTTGCATCCAAAATTCATGAAACAAGTACTTCTGTAAATCTGCATATTTTTCATACCTGATTTTTCCCCGCACCTAAGTGGCTTAATACCCAACAGTAAAGATTATATGCTCTATCAAAGCAGTCTCCCTATCTCCCATTGTATATTTCTTTTAAAACATATGTGCCATCCATTTTTTTTAAATAGTGGAATAAAATTCATAAGTTGGTAGATAATGCGCTACGAGCCTGGTCCAAAGTCTATCAAAACCACTGACAGGACTGCTGTTAACTTCAAGGGGGTATGGATCTAGCCCAAGATCCTTCCATTGTCACATATGTTCTCAGTGACTTAGAGTCAAGGGGATAAATTCTGCTGCTATGCTGGAGAGCCAGGGGGACTAGTCACAGGGTGTAAAATTGAAAGCACATGGTTAAGTCTTTGCAGGAGCGATACTTCAAATGTGAAAAGGAGTAGAGGAAAACATAATAAACTATCTTTGTTTTCTTCAGCATTCCTTAGATTTAAATCTAGTTTGAATACACATATTGCTATGACAACCAAAAAAGAGCCTTTTCATAAAGTAAAATGATGCATTTGGTAAGGGCTCTGGGAACTCTATTTAGTGACTTACCGTAGGAATCTTAACCACTAAAGCCACCTGCCTCTTTCAAGTGCCTGTTTGTCTTTCACCTAAATTATCAGTATGTGCATGGTCCTTTTTCTACTCTCTTTTGGCTATTGTATCTATTCCAATGATCACCATAAGATGTTTAACAGCCATTTGCTTCTAATCTCCCATTGGTACTAAAAGAAGTAATAGGAAATGGTTGGTATAAATGGCCTCTCTGGGCTCAACTCCAGAGCAGACCTGTCAGCCTGGAAACATTCCCATAACAGACTTCAAGCAACAGCCCCTTTTGAATTTCTAAAACTGTGTTTCAGTTGGGGAAGAAAGCAACCCCACCACCAAATGTTATCTCCTGAAGATGCTAAAGAGAATGGTCCAACTTCATTCCAAAGATCCTGGTAACAAGGCTGGGTGCAGAGCCGGCGCTTCCATTTAGGTGACCTAGGCGATCGCCTAGGGTGCCAGGATTTGGGAGGGCGGCAGACTGCTCCGGTGGACCTCCCGCAGGCGTGCCTGCTGTGGGTCCACTGGTCCCGCGGCTCTGGTGGAGCATCCGCAGGGATGCCTGCGGCAGGTCCACCAGAGCCGCGGGACCGGCGAGCTGGCCCTGCGCCTAAGGCGCCAAAAACCCTGGCACCGCTCCTGGCTGGGTGGAGTCAGGGTCCTTGCTCTCAGGAAGGGGACAGTACTGAATGCTTAAAGGAGGAACTCTGTGTCTGACAAAGGAAAAGGATATCCTTGAAAGACCATAGTTACTCTCTGGGTCTGCAAAGCATGGCAGGTCAACAAATTTTCCTTCATTGTCCACCTGTGGAAGCAGTTTTCTGAGGAAGCCAGGCAACAGTGCATGCACAGAGCTCTAAGCAGGGTTCTGCTTAGTGAATGGCCAGCACTTCAATTCTATACTGCAGTTAACCTTCATGTTAAAACTTGTCATGAAAGATTTCAGCCTAGGGGGGAAGGTTTTTCTTCCTCTTTAGCTAGGTAAATCTGTAGCTCCTACAGATTAACTGGGAAGTAGCCTTGTTTTGCCCTTTGTTTTTTAATGTCAGGTGTCTGGATGACCATTCCATTAAAGTCACTGGGAGCAATAGTCACTTTTGCCTGGTCTGGGTTTCAGTTAAGCCCACTAGTTCATATCCAGCCCCACGCTGTAGTGCCCAAAAATAGTTGTGATGCCCTGTGTAAGACAAAGTGCTGATTCATAAATGTTAAGGCTAAAAGGAACCATTATAATAATCTAGTCTGATCTCCTGCATAACACAGGCCACAGACATTTGCCCCAGTAATTCCTGCATCAAGCCTCTAACTCATGGTTTCTTAGCTTTCAGAAAGAGAGCCAGTCTTTCTAGCTCTCCTTTTCTTACTAACACATCCATGTGACACTTGGCACTGGTTAGCAATTGTGGCAGAAAATCCGAGGACAGAAGGACCTAGAAGCTGAGGAGCCATCTCACTTCAAGAGGTGGTCTTTCCAGTTGAGGCACTTTGACTGGACAGCATGGAGAAAACTTATTGTGGCATTTTCCTGTTCTCGGAATAAATGGGAGATTTCTGCCTCCTGGCCCATTAGACAAACATGAAATTGCAAATTTTTTTTTAATTAAAGGGACATCAACTTGAAAAATCCACTTCTGTCCCCGAGATAGTGCAGACTGAATCAGGACCTTGCTTCTGATAGGCTCCAACTACTTTTCCATTCATCTTTGTTTCCAGTGGTCTTCATAAAGTTGTAAGTATGCACAATGCAAGGTTGTGTGTATGCACATTGCAGGAAACCACTTAAGTATAAGATCAGTATAGTAATGTTTATTCTATGATTTCAATTATAATATACATATTTGCCTATATTAACTAAAGCTCATGAAGTTTGTGTGCTTCACCAAATTCCATCTTCTCAATTAACTCTAAGTAGCAGCCTGTAAAAGAACCTGTCATCTGTACCAAATGTATGTTGTATTCTAATAATCTCATAACTAATAATTAATCAGGCTACAATAATCTCCATGTTAAAACCCCCTTTGTATTTTCAAAGGCATAAATGGCAATTAGGGTTCTTGTAATAATTTTCAAACTGTAAATTGTGTCTTTGAAAATCTCCCAAAGCCCTTCACAATTTTTTTTAATTGTGATCCCTTAACCTTTTATTTCACATCCAGCTACCAGTTTTGAGGAGCTTCATAAATACCTAGCTAGAAACATTAATGTAACCCTTTTATTCTTTCTGAAAAAGGAAAACATGAAAAAAGTCAGCCTAAGAAAATCATTGTTCCAGAACGCCACAAATTGCTCCAGGTTGTTAGAGACAAGAAATCCATGATTATAGGCAGGGCAGGTACACTCCTTTTTATTAAGGGAGCCTGGCACTTCCCATTATAAGATCCTGTTTTCAGATGATTATGAATCTCAAATTCTAACCATTTGGGCTGAAATTTTACATACTGGGTATCTGCATCAGTTCTTTCTTTCCTTCCCCACTTTTTTTTTTGTGGGGGAGGAGGGATTCATGGGGAGGAGGACCAGGGCATTTCAGCCAAAATGATCCAGCTGTTTCCAAGAACAAGTTTAAGGAAAATATGTTGTTTTGCCCATGTTAAAAGAAATCTGGTGACCTTTTCTTGGAGAAACTCTAGTGCTTTGAAGTAGGGACTTGAATTTGGAAGGTGGGGAAGGGTGTTTCTGTCAGGGATGTGCCTTCTGTTGTCCCTGTGAAAACCCAACCACATTTGACCAAATGTTATGAGTTTGAAAAATTGCAGTTTGCACATGCTTAGTTGGGACTTGCTAGAGCTGTGCAGTTTAATTCCTCAGTGTCCATTCACAATGGGCCTGTTTCAGCCTGGGGCTTAGCAGAACTTTCCCTGCATTTACTACTCCAGGCTGTGCAGGGTCCAGGTCAGACTGGGCACCAGAACTGTGAGCAATGAGCCTGTCTTTCCTGTGCACTTAATGATCCCCTGCTGGGCTCAGGGAGCATGGAGGAAGAAGCAGAGGGGATAAGAGCCAAGGCAGGGGCAGAGAAGAATTGAGAGTTGGTGTCAGAAGAGATTGGGACTGGTTCGGCTAGGAGATGGAGTCAGGTATAGGGAGACTGGGGCTGGGAGCCTCTCTTCCCTACAATTCTTCACACCCAAAAGGATGACCTGTAAGACTAATCAGGGGATGAACACAAAGACGCCACTGAAGAAATATCCATGGAAAGCCTGGATCTCTTTGGGACTCAGCACCCTGATGCTGGCCAAGTAGAATTCCAGCCCTGCACATCTAAATTTTATTATTTGTTTAATAGTATGCTGTTTGTTTTAATTTGTTGTTCTTATGCTGTACTGCTGTGCTAGCTTCTGTTCCAGTTGCCCTAAGGTGGATTGTAGGTGGAGGTGAACTAGACACCTTTCCGAGTCCATGGTCCCTGCCTTCCTCCTTCCATCGATCCATGCTGTCTATTTGCACCTCCTCCCTGCCCCGTACACCTTTCCAAAATGGTGGCTGCTTGGGCAGGGCAATTATGGGCTAAATCCCTTGCTGCCAACTGTTTTTAGGTATAGGCCCATGGGCCTGCATGCTTTCCTTTCCCTTTCCCTCACAGTTCCTGCCTAGTAAACACTGCCACACTCACCCCACTCCAAATACTGGTTCACCACCTCAGAATGGTGGTTGGCAGCATGGTGAAGCCATAGCCTCTACTCTCTCCTTCCCCCAGCAGATTTGAATAAGGAAAACATTCTTTTGTGCAAAAGTTTGAGACAACAGTTACAGGAAAAGGGTGGTTGGTGTTCCCATTGCACATGAGGGAGGCATGGAAATTGCATGACCGTAAAAGAATATAGCTTCCCTGTAAATGCCCTGTAGTATACAATCTTACAGACTAGTAACAGGGAATACTCCAGGCCATCATTGCAAACCTTTATCTATGACTGAGGGAGAAATAAAGCCAACTATAAGGTTGATAAATGGCTCAGTTTTTGTTTGGAGGTTATGAGGACTAGCTGCATGGTTTTCCCTACCAGTATAGCTAGTAACTCTCTTCCACTCCTGCTGGAAAGACCATCGTGAGGGATAACTTGACAGCATAGCTTGCTGGTCTATGCTTTGCCGTGTTGAATAAGGCCATTCTTTGCTTCCTAGTCACCAGCCTCAGTATAACAGAACAGCCTAACAAGGATGCAGAGGGGATTACTATCCACCTTGTTCCCAGATTCACCCTGCAAACCCATCTGACACCATAAAAGCACCTCCCAGGATAGTAAAACTACAAATCCAGAACAGGAACATAATTCCCAATGCCATCCCCCCTAGCTTCCAAGATACTGCTAACCAGCCCCCAGCAATGTTACGCAGTCCCTGGGCAATGTGGACTACTGGGAACAATAGCAACTCCTCCCTGTGGTAATCCCTGCTCCCAGAAGTCATTCTGCTCCCAGACTCCAGCTCTGGAGCAATCTCCACACTATTAATGTCCCTGGTGCTCCCATGGGCAAACAGTCCTTTCTCTGCTAATTTAAATAGAGCTGAATTCCAAAATATCGCAGCATCATGGACCCTTCCAGACCATCCAGCATTTATGTCTGTAAGTCTGCCACAGTGATTGATAAAGCCTTGAAGCACTGTAGAGAAATATCCCTTTCTGTTTACGAATTCTGAGTCCTGATGTGGGAAGCAAATAAGAGGCACATGGTCCCATCAAGTGCCCCAGTACAGTTTGGGAACCCCATGTGTGCAAAGCCATCAGTAATCTCCTAAGCATTACTCAGTGCAACAATAACTTTTCCAAGCAGCACACACCTGCATGACAATGGTCCCAATAGTCAATCACCTCATGACAGGTTGGTTTGCTACAGATGGCAGCATTCAGGGGTGGCTAGATTCCAGATAGCAACTGCAACCTGCTTATCCATGGGTATGGGACACCACATGTTGGTACTCTGCCACTGTGGCTCAGAGGTTAGTTCAGCACAATCTCCAAAAATCAGAGCGGTAGCCATATTAGTCTGGATCTGTAAAAAGAAATCTGACCATCTCCAAATAGGTTATCTTCCCCATCCTGACAGGATCTTGCCACTGCTGGTCATTCCAGGGCTGCAGAACAAGCCTTTTCCCCCAGTCAGTGCTGGTTTCCCAAGCCCAGAAACGGCGCTGCATGCTGTGAAGCTGCTCCAGGACTTAGTCCTCCATTACCAGCTGCTCAGTTTGTTGTTCTTCTTTCTTGCCCATGTCCTAGTTCCACCACCACCGAAGACCCTCCTGCTGCTGGAGGAACTGCTGTTGCCACCACATCATCTGCTTGGTGGTGCTGCAGGTGAAGTCCCTACCCAAATTCATCTGGCTTTGAGTGCAGAAACACAGTCCAAGCAGCCTCTGGGTATTCTGAGTATCAAAGGTTGTCAGCACAGGGTGCAATTTGAAAATGGCGCTAGCCTGTCCATACAAGATATACAGCACAGAGACAGATGAATCATGGGACTTTTTAAAAATTTGAAGTAGCCTGTGTTCTACTATCCACAGTGCACAGCAAGAAAATCCCAGAATGCACACTGCTCAGCAGCCAGCAAAGAAGTATGAGATACTGCCAAGATACTGTCATGCCCTCAGTTCACAGCAAACTACAGCCATGTGTACACAGAGATGCACATTGACGGCCACACACCATCCTGTGTGAATGCTCTTATTGCTGCTTGCATAATGAGCGTTATCTGATGCGCAGCAAAAAGCTAACAAATTTATTTCCGCATAAGCTTTCGTGGGCTACAGCTCACTTCTTCAGATGCATCAGATGAGCTGTAGCCCACGAAAGCTTATGCTGAAATAAATTTGTTAGTCTCTAACGTGCCACAAGTGCTCCTGTTCTTTTTGCGGATACAGACTGACACGGCTGCTTCTCTGAAACCAGCAAAAAGCTGTTGATAAACCCAGGACTGGGACAAGAGAGAAGGGGCTGCTTCTGGCTCAGGGCAATCAGCTAACAGGGAAGGCGTGGTGTGGGGTAGGATTTAAAAGTGAGAGATAGACCTGTCTAATTAACACCTTCTAAAACGAGAGTCAAGACAAAGCAACTGTACTTCTCAACGTGCTAATCTGATCAGGTCCCCTGTAACATGCTGCTGGGGACAAACAGAGCTCTGAGCCACTGTGTTACCTCTCAACCTCAGCAAGACAGTTTTGCTGGTGATTAGACTGTGTCCCCACTCCCTCCACACCAGTCAGTTTTCCTCCTCTAGCAAACTCCTCAAGGCTCCTCCTGCCAAAACCTTGCCTAGCATGTAGCAATCAGTGAACTCCAGCCCCTGAGCTCCTCAGAGATGTTTCTCTATGAATGCACAGCCTCTATCACTATACATTCACAGAAGAAATTAAGGCTATTTCTACACAGCACACTTTACAACTGCGCAGCTGTGTATATGCCAGAACAAGTAGCAATTTAACATCTCAAACTCCTACTGACGTCGTCACTCAGGTAACACAAGTGGAATAACTACAGTCTCCAGTTAAATCCTAAATTCTAATACTCCATAATTGCATATTTGGTGCCCCTAGTTTGAACTTTCTTGAACCAATGTACCCAAACTGCAAATACAAGCACCCATTATCATTTTCTTCTATCTCAGATCCACCCAGGGCTGGCTCCAGGCACCAGCGCTCCAAGCATGTGCTTGGGGCGGCACTTTCCAAGGGGTGGCACTCCGACTCCTTTTTTTTTTTTTTTGCTTGGGGTGCAAAAAGCCAGAGGCCAGCCCTGAGCAGAGGTGAGCTGTGGCAGGGTGGGGTGTGGGGCACAGGGAAGGCCACAGGAAGTAACCCCGGGGGGGCAGAGGAACCACTCCCCCCCCAGCTCACCGCCGCTCCACTGCCGCCTGCTCCCCCAAGCGCGCTGCCGCTCCACTTCTGCCCCCTTCCTCCCAGGCTTGCTGCTCAAATTAGCTGTTTTGCGGCAAGCCTGGGAGGGAGCGGGGAGAAGCAGAGCAGTGGCGACATGCTCAGAGGAGTAGGTGGAGCAGAGGTGAGCTGTGGCGTGGAGGGCATGGAGAAGGCTGCAGGAAGTAACCCTGGGGGGGGGCAGAGGAACCGCTCCCTCCCAGCTCACCTCTGCCTCCTCCCCTGAGCGTGCCACCCTCCCTCCCAGGCTTGCCTGGGAGGGAGGGAGGGTAGGAGGGGAAATGCAGTGCGCCCGGGGTAGGAGGCGGGGCCGGGGATTTGGGGAAGGGGTTGGAATGGGGTGGGGAAGGGGGGCATGGGAAAATTTTTTTGCTTGGAGCGGCAAAAAACTTGAAGCTGGTCCTGGATCCACCCTTTAATCCCTCTCCCCTCCCCCTCCCCAATTATCTCCATCCATTCCACTGTCAGGCAGATTCTCCCACCCTTTCCTGTAAATGCTTCCCGTCTCCTACAGGCTTTTCCATTTTAGCCATTTATCTCTCTCTGTTTCCCCACACCCCAAGTACAAACTCTACCTGATTTCCTGCTCTTCTCCTTCTGTCTGTGGCCCTGATCTAAACTCCTATGAAATCAGTGGAAAGACTCTCACTGATTTCAGTGGACTTTGGATCAGACCCTATATCCCCTGTACTCTTGTGCTTTCTGTCCTTTTTTCTCTCTTCCTATTCCAGATTTCACACTCATTCCCTTCTCATTCCCCTTGACACGTTCCAAAGTTGAAGAATCTATTCCTGAAATCCTGGCCTCACTGAAGTCAATAGCAAAACTCCCATTGACTTCAAAAGCACCAGGATTTCACCCTAGGATTATCTGTAGTCCTTAGGCCTTTCTGCTGTAGCCAGGAGTGGGGGTGATTTCCATGCAGTTAGTGGTGACTGGTAATTAATTGTAAAACAGCAACCTAGAGGCTTATATAAGGCATGCACACTAGCACTAATTGAAGAGACAAGTGGGTGATCCTTGAAATCACAAGACACCATGGTGTTCACTTAAATGTGGACAGAATACCAGATTCAATCCAATGGGCTGGGAATCCTCCATCATCAACAAGAGCATCATCATCATGGCAAATCCCAAAGGTACGTAGCCTCTTTGCAGACTAAGTGCCACCTGGATTGATGTGCCAAGATACTGGCATTCTAAGGTGAAACAATCCTGGTAAATCAGTCTTCAATAACCCTAAATATGGCAGATTCTATAAACTGCAAAAAGAAAAACATCAGGAAATTAACCACCTACAAATATTGTCAAAGTAATGTTAAAGGTCTGATTGACGTCCACAACAGGCATGATTTTTGAAGTTTTATATATAGGCCAATTTTCAGCTCACAATACTCTCTTGAAAAAGGGTTCAGCTGCATGAGCTAGCCCAGATTTTTTGCAGGAACTCAACAGTTTTCTCTTTGATTTGAATCCAATCCTCACCCTAATTTGTATTGTTGTTTAGTAACATTAACATCAGAATACTCTCCAGCGAGAACAACTGATGACTGTGACTTTACATATATTTATTCTGAGATGGTCAAAATAATTTAAGCCCCAAATGCAACATCATAATGTGATTGTTTTTTCCAGTTTCTAAACATTAGCTGTGGTCAAACTTGTTGAGTGCCTCTGGCTCTTATTGATTTCAACTGGATTTGTGGGTGACCAGCACCTCTGGAAATCAGGCCGTTAGTTTTTGTGGTTCATCTAATACTCTGTCACCAGAAAGTAATAATACAATATTATGTCAGGACCTACAATAAGAATACCTAGTATGGAGATGGCAGTCTTCTTTCTATATCATTACTGAGATCAGTTTATCTGCATAGTGCCATGGAGGTGAGAGAGAAGATAGATATAAATCTGAGATCATGACCGCCTTTGGTAATTAGAGATTCTACTGTGTTTTTGTAACAGCAGACATGTTAGCCATGGACAAAGTCCAACTTTTATACAAATGGATTGAGAAACTTTTTACTGTATGAATATCACTTAGAGAATCTGAGTAACAAATTTAAGATGTTTCTATTGTAGAACTGATAAATGAAATTGTTTTTAATTGTTAATATAACTTCTGTTCACCATTCACTACACTTGCCTACATTGTAACTTCTGTTCATTGTTTGCCATATTGTAATTCAAACCCCATTTTAAAACACTCACTCCATTTTGTAAAAACTTCCACCAACCTTCATTTTTGCAAACCCTGCTGTAATCTTATTAGTTTAGTTTAGATGTGTGAATGAGGTATGTGTGGATGACGGAATCAACCTCCAGCCCCAGCCTGTCCTGATGAGATAAAGTTCAAATACCAACGGCTGAAGACCTACACAACAGCCTAAACAAAGTAAGAAGCATCCACCCTAAAAAGAAAAGGACAACAGAACAACGGAAGGAAGATCAAAGCCAGGTTCAAGGCTGAAAGTCACACCTGCAATTGATGGGTGATCAATCCAAACCCAGAGGCAGCGTGACACAGCAAGACCTATAGACTTTGAATCCAAACTAAAAGCCTATAAAAAAGAAGGGTGAGATGAGAGACTCTGGGTAACATTCTGCTGCCAACATGGAAGGACATCAGTGCCTGCCCAACAGAGATCCAGCTTGTCCTTGTGCCCGGCTTTCCTGGCCAGTTAGCCGCCACAAGCTACGAACCCAAGCTACAAAATTAAGCTATGAACTTAAGCTATCATCAGGACTGGTAACTATGCAGCAGCTGCAGAACATCTGATGGATGTGTGTGTGTGTGTGTATGTGAATGTATGTGTGTGTGTATAGGTATTAGGTATAATGTATGTGTATAAGAATTAAGATATTAGTTGTTAGTCATGAATCAAATTGTTATCATAATAAATGTGGCATCTTTGTCTTGTCCCCTTTAATAAGATCCTGCTGGTTTTTACTGGTATAATATAATTGGTATAACACTATGGGTACGTCTACACTACGGGATTATTCCAATTTTACATAAACCAGTTTTATAAAACAGATTGTATAAAGTCGAGTGCACGCGGCCACACTAAGCACATTAATTCGGCGGTGTGCGTCCATGGTCCGAGGCTAGCGTTGATTTCTGGAGCGTTGCACTATGGGTAGCTATTCCATAGTTATCCCATAGTTCCCACAGTCTCCCCCGTCCCTTAGAATTCTGGGTTGAGAGCCCAGTGGCTGATGGGGCAAAAATCATTGTCGCGGGTGGTTCTGGGTAAATGTCATCAGTCATTCCTTCCTCCGGGAAAGCAACGGCAGACAATCATTTCGCGCCCTTTTTCCCTGGATTGCCCTGGCAGACGCCATAGCATGGCAACCATGGAGCCCGTTCAGCTTTTTTTTTTACAGTCACCGTATGTGTACTGGATGCCGCGGACAGAGGCGATACTCCAGCACTACACAGCAGCATTCATTTGCTTTTGCATGATAGCAGAGATGGTTACCAGTCATTCTGTACAGTCTGCTGCCAGTGTAATTTGGCAATGAGATGACAGTTATCTGTCCTTCTGTGCTGTCTGCTGCTATCATGGGTGCCCCTGGCTGAGATCAGCCGGGGGCACAAAAGCAAAACTGGGAATGACTCCCTGAGTCAATCCCTCCTTTATGGTTTCTAAAAATAGTCAGTCCTGCCTAGAATATGGGGCAAATGTACTAGAGAAGCAGTGTATCAGAGAGTACAGCTGCTCCGTGTCAGATCCCACAGAAATGATGAGCTACATGCCATTCACGGGGGGTGCCCCTGCAACAACCCCACCCATTGCTTCCCTCCTCCCCCAACCTTCCTGGGCTACTGTGGCAGTGTCCCCCCCATTTGTGTCCTGAAGTAATAAAGAATGCAGGAATAAGAAACACTGAGTTTTTAGTGACATAAAATGAGAAGGAGGCAGCCTCCTGGTGCTATGATAGTCCAGGCAGTACAGAATCTTTTCTTTTCACATGAAAGGGAGGGGGCTGCTTGAAGCTCAGCCCCCAGTTGCTATGATGAAGACGGTTACCAACCGTTCTGTACCATCTACTGGGAATGACCAGGAGTCATTCCTATTTTCACCCAAGCGCCCCCGGCCAGCCTCACCTGAAGCCAGCCAGGAGCACTCACGGGTTGATAAGAAGGACGGTTACCAGTTCTACTGCACCATCTGCCACCGGGGAGGGGAGAGGAGCGGATACTGCTCTTCACTGCTGCAGCATCGCGTCTACCAGCAGCATTCAGTAGACATAGGGTGACATTGAAAAAAGTCAAGAAACTATTTCTTTCCCTTTTCTTTCACGTGGGGGGGGAGGGAGTAAATTGACGAGCTATTCCCTGAACCATGCCGGACAATGTGTTTGACCCTACAGACACTGGGAGCTCAGCCAAGAATGCAAATACTTTTCGGAGACTGCTGTGGACTGTGGGATAGCTGGAGTCCTCAGTACCCCCTCCCTCCCTCCATGAGCGTCCGTTTGAGTCTCTGGCTTCCCGTTACGCTTGTCACGCAGCATTGTGTAGCCTGTAGATTTTTTTTTCAAATGCTTTGGCATTTCGTCTTCTGTAATGGAGCTCTGATAGAACAGATTTGTTTCCTCATACAGCGATCAGATTCAGTATCTCCCGTACGGTCCATGCTGGAGCTCTTTTTGGATTTGGGACTGCATTGCCACCCGTGCTGATCAGAGCTCCACACTGGGCAAACAGGAAATGAAAATCAAAATTTCGCGGGGCTTTTCCTGTTTACCTGGCCACTGCATCCGAGCTGAGATTGCTGTCCAGAGTGGTTACAGTGGTGCACTGTGGGATACCGCCCGGAGGCCAATACTGTCGATTTGCGGCCACACTAACACTAATCCGATATGGTAATACCGATTTTAGCGCTACTCCTCTCGTTGGGGAGCAGTACAGAAACCGATATAAAGAGCCCTTTATATCGATATAAAGGGCCTCGTAGTGTGGATGGGTACAGCGTTAAATCAGTTTAACGCTGCTAAAATCGGTTTAAACGCCTAGTGTAGACCAGGCCTAAGCGATAGAAGGATGGGAGCAGTAAAACCTTTTTAAAATGCCATTTGACCACAACTACAGCCTTAGAGCCCTTTAAAAGAAATCCATCATCAAAATGTAACTGACCTTACAATATGGGTGCCTCACCTTACTAACCTTAAATAGTATTATGAATTGTTTTAGGGTCAGGCCCCAGTTATGAAAGGATTAAGGAAGGAAATATTGTAGACTGGCATCATTACAGGGACAGATTTAAGGCTGGTTTGTTTTTATACTGATGGAAATTTGCAGTTTGTGTGTTAATGAATGCAGTTATTTGGTTTGGTGTCAGAATTGCATATTTAACCTTATTGGACAACTTTCCATAGTTTTTAATTTAGTTTTCTTTTAAATAATGCATGTAATTACACATGTTTGTAGTAGCATTTCACAACCTTAACTGTTAGCAAACAAAGATTTTTATTTGAGGATTAACCCCATTATCAGGGATGATTCAAGATGTTGAAGAATAGACAGGGAAGTAAAAAAAATCACCATGCGCATTTCCATTTGCTAAGCACAGATATGTTTGCTAAGCATGAAAACTAAATCAGAAAAGGAAAAACATTTCATTTTCAAACTCCTAAGTGTAGATTACAAACAATGGCACAAACATGAGTGGAAACTATTTAAAAGCACGATTGTCCTTTTAAATACTGCAAGATTGCATTGTTACTTTTAAGTCTAGACAATTGTCACAATCTCTGATTCCATTTCTAGCTGTGCTAATGCAATTATGGCAAAGGGCAACAATACAAGACAACACTACCATTTGCTAAACTACATACAATGTCATAGCATGCTGTTAGGGGCACTACTCCGGGGAAGGTGCTGTCTTTCAGATAAAATATAAACCTGAGGTCATGACTGCTTATGGTCATTAAAGATACCATGATATGTTTCATCAGCTTCTTGCAAAGTAAGGTGCTACTCAGTTCCAGTGATGGTATCAGAATCTAGTCCTAAATAACTAATAATATTCTGCCTGACTTTCACCTTCTGGGCTAAAGTATTGTGTACAAGTACTATTGCTGTTACACAGCTGCTATGTTTCATTCTACAGCAAGCAGCATTTTATGGGTGACTGAAGTGATCTCTATGGATACATCTACAGTGCAAACCCCTTCCCCGCTGCAGTGAATCTCAGAGTCCAGGTCAACTGACTCGGGCTCACATTACAGGACTCAAAATAGCAGTGTAGATGTTCCTGTTCAGGCTGGAGCTCTGGCTGTGAGACCCACCTCCCTTGCCAGGTTTCAGAGCCGGAGCAGAAACGTTTACACTTCTATTTTTAGCCCTGTAGTAAAAGTCCGAGTCTGTTGACCTGGGCTCTGAGACTTGCTGCCACAGGTTGGGCTTTTTCCCCGCAGTTTGGATGTTATACATAACAATATTTGGGTTGAAAGATAATATGTAAATGTAAGGTATTAATCAGAGCTGGTCAAAAATTTTGTGATGGAAAGCTTTTCCATTTGAAAATGCAGATTCATCTAAATCTAAATGCTTTCCAAGAATGTCTTAAATTTAACAAAATTTCATTTTGGAAAAAAAATAGTTCAGTGAGGTCTGAACCGAGCTTCAGTTTTGAAACAACTTTTTGTTTTGATATTTATTTTACATGATAAGCTATAATATAAAATTAATACAATAAAATAAAAATAAAATGATTGAATAATGTTATCAAAAGAAAACGTTTTGATTGACCCAACATTAACTTTTTTAGAAAATTTTGGTTTGCAGGAAAGCCTGGCACTTTAATAGAAGCCAGGCTCAGCTTACCAGCTAGGCCCCAGCTGATGGTGATATGTAGGGCCCTACCAAATTCAGGGCCATGAAAAATGCCTCACGGACTGTGAAATCTGGTCTCCCACCATGAAATCTGGTCTTTTGTGTGCTTTTACCTTATACTCTGCAGATTTCACAGGGGAGACGAGCGTTTCTCAAATTTGGGGTCCTGACCAAAAGGGAGTTGCAAGGGGGTTGCAAGGTTATTTCAGGGGTTTGCGGTATCGCCACCCTTACTTCTGCGTTGCCTTCAGAGCTAGGTAACTGGAGAGCAGTGGTTGGTGGATGGGTGCCCAGCTCTGAAGGCAGTGCCCCACCAGCAGCACAGAAGTAAAGGTGGCATACCATACCATGCCATCCTCACTTCTGCACTGCACTCTGCAATAACTTTGCGACCCCCACAACAACTTCTTTTTGTGTCCGGACCTCTACAATTACAATACTGTCAAATTTCAGATTTAAATAGCTGAAATCATGAAATCTATGATTTTTAAAATCCTATGACCATGAAATTTACCAAAACAGACCCTGAATTTGGTAGGTCCCTAGTGATAGAGCAACTTAATGATGAACAGTAACCCCAACAACTGGGTATCAGGAAGGACTACTTACATAGTAAAGTGGAGAATTCAGTCTAGAGGAAAAGAAATTGCAGAGAAGGAAAGACTCTTTTGCTGGTTGGAAGGGCATGTAAAAGCACTTTAGCGGAGCCTGAGAAGGATGGAAGACTTATTAGTTCAGAGGAGAAGGGGGGGAGCCAGAGGCCTGAGACCCAAAGGGAGGCTGTGTTAAGTACAGGCTGCAGGTAAGCAGTACAAGGGGGCTTAGAGATAGGAAGTGGCCTAGGAAACAGCACTACCTCTGAAGAAACAGACCTAGCTGCTTAATCAGGGACCCTGCGATAGCACTCGAAGTAGCCAGTAGACCTGGGTTCCCCTTCCAGTCCCTGAAGCAGGAGAATGCAAGCCCAACTGCAGGAGCAGATGAGGATCCTGTGGAGAGGGCCAGTAAAAACACTGCAGTAGAGCCCAAGAGGGGTAGAAGAGTTTCTTGGAAGTTTTAGCTGTGACCTTTTGTTACCTGGGAACTTTATATCACTTGGCCAGAAGGCCAGGCTACAGAAGATGTGATGGAGGGAGATGGCCTGTAGGAGGTGCCAGAGGCAAGGGCCCCATTCAGCATTGCACCCTGACACAAGGAGGCGCTATGGCTGATGAGTGTGCTATCTGACAAGGAAACTTCAACAATTGTTGGTTTTATTCTGATTTGGACCAACAACAAATTTTGTAATCACAGTATTTCTTTTGCAATAGACATTCCAGTTACTGCACTGCTCAGTATTAATAGTGTCATCAAATAGGCTAATAAATCCGGTCAGTTGTGCATGAGCAGCTGTGATATAACCGTTCCAGTAGATGGCAGTGGCATATCCACTCAATCTCATACCCTGTGAGTGCCTGAAGGAGCTTTGCTCTGTCATTCATTTTTGAAATGTATTTGGTACAGGATGTAGGAGTACATTCCCTTTTCTTTTTCAAATCAAATCCTTTCATCTTTGGCTCAAGTATATGGACAGTTTATTTCATCGTACCTTTTTACTTTTCTACTGCCACCCACCTTCTCTCTGTATCCTTTTTTTTTTGAGGGGGGGAGACGAGGGAGAGGAGAGAATAAATTGGAAGACTGTCTCCTCCCACATGTAATCTTTCTGTTTCCTTGTCAAAGAAAGACCAAACAAAGGGCAAGAATTATATTGCAATGAAGGAGTGGGCATGTGTGCACCATGACTCTCTACTATGCAGAGTCAGAACTGGCCAGCTGCTTGTCATATGCCCCACACTGCTAATGGAGTTTCTTCTTTACTGTATTGGGGAGCCTACCCTGTTAGAGCTGTTTGCTCTCTCACTGTGAAGTTCTGAGTGACCAAGGCACACTGTAATAGTCCAGCTGGCCATGTGGGTCTGTCCAGTATCATAGTCTGGATAGACCCACATGGCTAGCTGGGATATTACGGTATGCCTCGGTCACTCAGAATTTCACAGTGACAGAAGAAACTGCTCCAACAGGCTACACATTACAAAAACTCTTATTTACATGTTTGTATTTAGCTCCAGAGCGGGGAAAGAGAATAGAATAGAAGGGACCTCCCACCCCAGTCTCTCAGGCGGGGAGACAGCATTCCCTGCTTATGTAAGCCATGCCTGCTACGCCATGCCTGGGCAAGGGGCTGAAGAGAGAACCCACCCTCCCTTCAGCTGACTGCTTTTCCTCTCTCTCCCCACGAGAGATGGGATCCCAGGGGTGCATTGTGTGTGTGTGGGGAGCAGAGTCTCTCCCCCTGGGAAGATGGTCTCCCAGCCAGAGAGGAGGTGTCTAGTTCTTCCTCGGGAACCGATGCCCCAGCCAGAGAGGAGGAAAGGTTAGCAGTGCGGATCGAGGCTGGGCTCCCGGGGGCGGAGAAAGAGGGGGGCTAGGAGGACTCCTCCCTTTCCCCCGTGCTAGGTGCCCCGCCCCGGGGAGAGGCAGAAGCTGCCGCCGGAGCCCCGCCTCCCCTGCCCGTACATGGCCTGGCGGGGAGCCCCTGATTGACAGCCGGGTGGAGGCCGCGGACAGGAGGCGAGCGTTGCCGCCGCCGCCGGGCTATGGCGGAGGAGACTGTGGGGAGCCGAGGGGGGGAAACTTTAGCCGGGGAGCCCCGCACAGGACTGGGAGGAGCGCAGTAGGGAGCAGCCGCCGCTGGCCTGGCCGCTCTCGGCCTCCCTGGCGCTGGGCGGGCCCCGGGGGCGCGTTCTCCTGCGGCGGCCGGGGCGGGGGAGGCGAGGAGCATGAGCTGGGGGGAGCGGGGAGAGGCATGGCTGCAGCCTTGCCGTGGGGCGGCCAGCGGCCCCGCGCAACCAACATGGCTGCGGGTGCGAGGAGGCGCTCGGCGCTGAAGCCGCCTGGCTCCCGGCAGCCCCCTCCTTGCCCCGCGGCCCCCGGCCTGTAGCCAGGGGGTGGGGAAGTGGTTCGAGCAGCGGCTCGGGACTAGGGGGTGGCAGCTGCAAGGGGAGCAGCCGCCTCTATCTCCAGCGCCTGCCGCAGGCGGAGTCTGCCCGGCGGAGAGCAGGGAGGCGGCCGCGGGGAAGTTAGGCGGCCGGTCGGCGCTGCGGGTGTCGGGTGGGGGGAGAAGAGCCGCAGCCCGGGTCTGTCCTGGGGGAGAGGAGCCCGCAGCCTCTGTCTGGGTCGCAGCCCCAGGAGTAGCCAGAGGCGGGGGAGACGCGGAGCTGCCCGGGGGTGCCCGCCACTGCAGGAAGAGAGAAGCGCCGCCGCCGGACAGCATCTGTCCGGGCGCACCGAGCCGCGGGTGGCTTTGCCCGTCTGGGGTGCGGGGAGGGCAGCGCGGCGCGGCGCTCCTCGCCGGGGTGGGAGGGAGGCAGACAAAGTTCGGCGGCTGGCTGCCCTGGCTCGCCCGCAGCGGCCATGGAGCCCAAGCACAAGGAGCTGCTCGCTCAGTGCCGCCAGAGCCTGGCCCAGTCCATGACCGAGGTGGACAAAGTGATCGAGCTGCTGGAGGCTGCTGGCACCTTGAGCCCCCGCGATCTGCACGAGCTGCAGGAAGCCGCCGGAGGAGGAGCGGGGGGTGCCAGCAAGGCTGACCGGCTCATCCAGCTGCTGCTGGCCAAGGATCGGGACCATTTCCAAGACCTGCGGGTGGCCCTGGAGAAAACGCAGCCTCACCTGCTTTCGATCCTCTACCTGAACGGGGTGGCGGGGGCGCCGCCCGGAGAGACGGCTGGTGAGTGGGGGCGGGAGAGGGACCGGCACCGGGCAGCGGTTGCTGCCTCGCTGCATTTCCGAGGGGCGAGGGAGCGGAGCTGCCCGCCTGGGTTGTGCGCTTGGCGGTGTCCAGGTGCACTCTTCTGGGGCGAGGGGTAAAGGGCTCGCTGCCTGAGTGCCTTTTTTGGGGAGGGGGTGGTGGTTCTGGATGCTCTCTTAGGGCTGGAGTGTTGCTACCTGGATGGCTCCCTTCCGCTGGGGATACGCGAATGGTTTGAGTGGAAACCAGTTTCTGTCCTTCCACACCCCGATTTTCTTAAATCAGGAGGAAAAATATTAGGATGAAATTTAGGCAGGTGCCCAGCATTGGCCTAGTTCTACCACCCCTTTAAGTCAGTAGTAATAATCCTGTGATGCGCGTCATCCAGAGATCTTGGCGGTCTTATCCCCGTTTTACAGATGGGGGAACAGACAGGAAGATAAAGTGACTTGCCCAGGAGGTCAGTGACAGAGCAGGGAATCAAACCCAAGTCTCCTGAAGCCCAGCCCAATTTTTGGCCACTAGACCACATTGCTAATATTAATCAATGGGAGGAGAAGTAGGTCTACAGGGAGCACTTTTGGAGAGACCACTCTTAATTAAACTGTGAAAATACCTAAGCCTGGATACTTAAAGGTAGTTAAGATCAGTGGGAGTGAGGTGCCTAAATACCTTTTAGGGTCTGGGTCCTAGTCTTTTATTGCTTATATTTTCTTCAGACTTTAGGTTTGAGGGTTTATTTTGGTCTGTCTTTTTGCTCCCAACCGTTTTTTCCTTCTTCAGGAAGATATGCTGCTGCCTGTTCCCAAGTAATAGTAACAGTGTTAGCATTTACTGTACCTTGCATTACCTTCCCAAAACAGTTACATAATTATTTCATTCATACTTTCATTATTACTGTTCCTGTCTCTGGAATCCTGGGACCAGTGAAGACTAAGCTGTGTCCATAGTGTTGTTTTGTACACTGCCTGTTGTTTGTAAACTCCATTGAAGTTTAATGTTGTTAAATGGTTAAAGTTTTGTGAATAGTTGCAGCTGTGAAATTGTTTCTTTTGCAGATTGAACTGTGCTGGCCTAATAAAACATGGAGATTTTTTGTACTTACTGTTTGAAAAGAATAGCAAATGTTTTGACTAGCTGTCCAGTTTGAATACAGATACATTTGGATCTATATTATAATAACTTGTATTTGTTGGGGGAGAGGAGAGAGAAAACATGTTTCATTGTTCAGTCAGATGGAGGTGGGAATTTTGAGACTAAACTTCCTAGTTTGTCAGACCACCCCCAAAACCCAGTTAGGACTCTATCAGAGAGTCTTTTTGTAAAAAAGGGATGAAGTTGGTAATATTGAGACTTTATGAATGCAGCTGTTCCTCCAAATTAATGCTCCTACAATTTATCTAAATTTCAAGGCTGCATTGTAGATTGGCTTTAAAGAATATGCAGTTGTTAGAGTAATGTGCAGGGGCTGTTTTATAGTGGCTGTCATTAACATCTGGCTATAAGGAAAAAGCTTTTTTACATCCAAGGTGGATTTAGACAGGGCGACTTACCTGTTTACAGTGAGGAAACTATCTATGGGAGGTGCTTCCTGGATCATGTAAACCATATAATTTTTCTTAGGAAAATTGAAGCAAACTGTCTTAAAAATCAGATTCTTAAGCTTGCCTGTTTCACCTGGAAAATATTTATGGATTTGCCTTTATAATATACACTATCACACTGTACACCATACTCTTATTTTTAATTGTTAGCTATAAGTTTATAATAAACATAGAAAATGTGTATTTTTTTTAACATCACTATATATTATAATATATGGTCTCCTCTATTGAATGTATATCAGGAGTTCACGGGAACAACGGACCTCAGGACTTCTTATATTGTGTGGTCTGACATCAGTGGAAGTTGAGGGCATGCAGTGCTTTTCAGAATAGGACCCATAATATTGTATATGATGCTCAATATGGGCTTGTTTGGAAGCTGCATTTAATGAACTGTTGGTACTGAACTATTGGAATTCCCTAGTCTTAAGAACAAAATTTAAAAATGGGGTGGATGTATCCACCATGTGTGATAATACAGTGTTAATAAACTGAGAGTGGGATATAGAAAGTGTCATAATACTGAGATCCCAAGGGAGGAGGCATTTGAAATTAACAGGCAAAATTAGTTCCTTTCTGCATGAACGCATGAGGCTATTGTTAGTAAGAATATACACCTGGTACACCTTGTATGTAAAATGAGATGTTCATGTTGACAAACACTTTTCAAAACATTTTAGTTTTTGACAGTAAAAAATCAACCTTTTTCGAATTAAAATTTCATCTAATTGAAACTGACATTTTTACAAGTTAGTACAGAAGAGATTTTTAAAGTGACTTTAACAGAGACAGTGGTCATGTTTGGTAAAAGATTAAGATCCTGATCCTGGAGTGTGCTTAACTGTGCATACCTGAAGAGTCTCATTGGAGTCAGTAGGACTAACTCATGCATAAAGTTAAGCACTTAGAAACATTTTTGCAGGATCAGGACCTAAATTTTCACTTGCATACTGAATATATTACAGAAAAGGAGTTAATCTTTAATTGTGGCCACCTAGAAGGGGCATGTTTGGTCCCATATTTAAAATTTTAAAAATGATACTTATTTTATATTAAATTGGAATTGAATCTGCTTCACACTTTGCTATTTACATAGTTGACTTTTTGCACTTCTTTTGATTGTGGATAATGAAATTAGACTCATTTTCTTGTTCTTATGTGGGTTGAGTTGCTGCACTGTTTGGGTAGCAAATACTGAAGGAGGCATGGTTAATATCTGAACAAAAGTGTTCAAAATTTAAGAAGTAACTAGTGAAAACAGTTCTATTGATCCATTTTGTAAAATGCTTTTATTAAAAGTAAGGTAAAAACTAATTACTGGGCCTAAGCTAAGTGTCCCTTTAATTTAATATAAGGCATCTTCCTGAATTAGTTTTTCAAGTTACTATTTAGAGTTTGGCTAATGAAGGAATTTAGGACAAGCACAATTAAATTATAGGCTTGTTTGGCAGAGGCAAGATTTATCTGCAGTGTATATCTTGAATGCTTGTTGGAGGTTAAAGTAACATGCAGTAGACTGCTTACATATAACAAATTTGGGGGTCTATTTTTTTTTCTTTGTGAGAGAGAGAGGCTTAAGCAAGTAATCCACATCAACATTGATATAAGTTCTAGACATATCTGTCCCACTTGCCTGGTCTCCATGAGATTGCTAATCTGTTGGTGTATTGCAGTGGTTTCCAACATCTTGTTCATTTGTGGAATCCTAAAATATTTCAAATGCAGGTGTGGACCCCGTTGGAAATCTTAGGCATGGTCTGCTGACCTCACAGGTGGGAAAACCACTGGTTTATGGTAACAATGGTTTTTTGTGGACCCCTTAGACATAGTCTGCAGACCAGTAAACAGCTGTTTTGAATGTTTTAGGGAGAGATTGGGAGTTCTAGTAATTACTAAAGGAATTGTAAAGCAAATATATCATGATCCAAGTTAAAAGGAGCTTGCTTTTCTTTATAGCATTTTTCCTAGCTCAGCAGCTATTAAGATTTGAATACATGTTGCACATTTACATCTTAAGTATCAGAGGGGTAGCCATGTTAGTCTGGATCTGTAAATGCAGCAAAGAATCCTGTGTCACCTTATAGACTAACAGATGTTTTGGAGCATGAGCTTTCGTGGGTGACATGCATCTGACGAAGTGGGTATTCACCCACGAAAGCTCATGCTCCAAAACGTCTGTTAGTCTATAAGGTGCCACAGGATTCTTTGCTGCATTTACATCTTACATTGTGAATGATAATTGGTCGTGCTTATTTTTTTAAAAGTCTTCTGTGCAGATTATTTTAAATTTATTATTGTGATATTGTGTTATAAGAGGACCTGGTTTTAATTTTAGAGCATTGTGCATGACAATAATTGACAAGAAATAATATTCTGACAAAGCAAAATTAACACAAACTCAGTGCTACATGCTTTATTTTGCTTAGTGATAGTACAGGCACCATATAGTTCTTATGGTATCTCCCTTTAGAAATTCATTTAAGATAATGAAGAAAATTACAGTATTAAGATTTGCTAATAAATGATTTCAGTTAATATTTCTAAATTACATTATAAATTTTAATGTATCTCCCAAGACTGCATAGGCTAATTAAAAGATCTGGGCAGATGGATCCTTGCTATACAAATTATTTACATTAATTTTTTGAAAATGTCCATTTGAAAATCTGTGTGTGTGTTTTTGGGGGCATTGTAAACCACACTGAACTTTGTGTGTATGCTAATTCTTTCTTTGAAGCTATTTATCAGTTGTTCTTCCTATATTTTTGCACATTCTTATCTTATGAACTTCTGAGTTTTAATTAAATAGCTGACTTGGCAAGGTATTTTTAATCATATAGTAGTTGCATATCTTAATAGTATAGCTTTTTTCCCTTTTAATGGGGTATTAAAAGACTACTTTCATGCTTAAGTATCTTACTGAATTGGGGCAATATTAATGTTGCAACATTAATGTTGTGAAATCAGATAAATTGCAAAAAAGTGTATTTAACAATTTTTTTGGGTATGTTACACATCCATATGTATTTTATGTTAATAGCAAACAGTATATGAAAGTTTGAGTCTAACAAGCAAAACAGAAATAAAAACACTACAAATGTAGCTGCTAAGTTAGCACTGAGGGAGCAAGGATACCTTGTAGCTTTGGAGTGCTTGATATATCAAACCTATTTTTTTGTGCTTCATTTCTATGGTTTTCTAGGGGGAGAAAGGAAACTGTCCAGAACTACTCAGGTTGCTGAGCTTGTAAGTTTTCTGCTGCTGAGTTAATGGGTGTGTGGCGTTAAAAGGTGCCCTAATCTCTGTATTCCAGAGCTAAAACAGCTTGCTGAACTTAAAAGCCCCAGTACACCCTGTTCAAAGCTGTTAAGCATGTCAGTTTCACAGTTTCTTTTTCCTTTAACAGCTGAGCTGGTAAATTCTTGTAAGCAAACAACTGCTTTTGGTGGTGGAGTGTGTATGCATCTATCTTTGTTTGCTGCTAATAACATATGGAAGTTTTTAGTATGCACTTTCAGTACTGTGTTTCAGATGCTCATAACAGAGCACATATCACTGATTAAGGCCTATGTAACAAGTCTTGAGACCAGAAAACACTAAAAGCCAGTGGGACGAGTTGTGTAAGTAAAGTTACACATGTGCTTAAATGTTTGCAGGTCTGGGGTGTAAGTTTGAAATTCAACCATTCACTCATTGGAGAGTTTCTCTACGGGGATGGGGGATAATTTTGTAAACCTAGTTCAAAAAAACAACTGAAGAGAGTTTGCTCAAAGTTGAATTATTAAATTTTTTTTAACCATCTTTGGGCAGAGACCAAGTGTTAATCTCCAATCCAACAGGTAAAATTTAGAAATCCTATAAGGGTACAAAAATATTGAGGTAAAAGGGAAATTCTTCTTGTTTTAGCTTTAGAGGGACTTTGTCAACTTAATGCAGTCAATTTCAAAAAATGAGTAAGTGACTTATCACCCTGAGCCACCCAGTGAGCTTTTTTCTGGATTACTGTAATCTTTATTTTCTTTTAAAATGTCTTTCCACTTCCTTGCTGCTATGTGAATAGAGTGAGTGAGCAGTGGGGCTGGGAGTTGCTTCTCCAGAGGGTAGTGACAAATGAGAGAACAAAGTAGCCCTGAAGTGACTGACTCCTTCCCCAAAGGGATACTGGAGATAAAGAAACCCCTGAGTCAGTTTTCTTTATCTGGAAGGAGAATGGGGAGCAGAGAGCCAGAGGAACTAGTGAATTGGTAAGTGAATGTGGGTGGAAGATTTGAGGGAGTGACTGTGAGAGAGAATTGGGAGGATAGGTAAAACGGAAGCAGTGGTGGACATACTGTAGGGCAGGGCTGGCCAACCTGAGCCTGAGAAGGAGCCAGAATTAACCAACATACATTGCCAAAGAGCCACAATAATACTTCAGCAGCCTCCCATCAGCTCCTCCACCCCACTCCCCGCACCTCCTCATCCCTCCCTGCACATCCCAATTAGCAGTTTTCTGGCATGCAGGAGGCTCTGGCGGGGGAGGAGAGAGGGCACAGCAGGCTCTGGGAGGGAGCAGGAAGGGATAGAGTGGAGGCCGGGCCTGTGGCAGAGCCAGGGGTTGAGCAGTGAGCACCCCCCAGCACATGGGAAAGTTGATGCCTGTAGCTCCAGCCCCCGAGTCAATGCCTATACAAGGAGCTGCGTATTAGCTTCTGAAGAGCTGCATGTGGCTCTGGAGCCAGAGGTTGGCTGCCCCTGTGGTAGGGGAAGGAGGAGGAAGAGATAAGAAAGGTGGGATGGGAGAGAAGGAAAGATGCATCAGATGATGAAAACATGCATTATGACAATGAAAAAGAGAGAAGTGAAGAGAGAAATTTCAGAAGTATATGTTGCAATTAAATACAGTTGAGTGTAACAATAAACAGTGCATACTGTTTTCATTCCCTGGAAATAGGAGTGAGGTATGTGGGGCAGCACAGGTATTTTTCCATCTAGTTAGTAGGTATCAGATAAACTTCACAAACCCTATTGCAGAATTCTTTAAACTACATAGCTTAGAAGTTATGCAGTTGCTTAGGCAGCATTCAGAAAAGACTACTTTGTGGTGGGGACTGAGACCCTTTGCCCTATTAAGTGCTGAGTGAAACTGACCAGGTATTTCCCAGCCAGCTTGGTAGCAATCTTCTGGTTTCTTGATGTTCTCAAATTCTGAATGTCTGCTCAGATTACATATATTTTGAGAGAAGCTAGACGTATGTCAAGAAGTAATATCAAGTTGTAGCTGCTTGGAAGTGGTCTAACGAGCTCAAAGAAGGAAATTTTGCTGCTTAGTAGTTTACAAATACCCAGGGAACTACTAAGTATAAGTACAGTTAATAAGTTTTTAATAAGATTGTTGAAGGCTTCTTTGCAGCTGGGCATTTGCTGTAATGCTTATCCAGCAGTGACCATCCTAGAATGCATAGTAAAAATTCACAGTTTCTAAAAAGAATGCTCCAAATCAGTAAGGGAAATGAATCACCTGTGGAACTAGCTGTGGTGTTTGTGTTGCAAGTAAGGATTGCCTTCCTCAGTTTTCAGTCAGTGATATAGATATTAGAATGTCTTCACTCTTCTGGGTTACATTGTGTTTTCATGTGGCCTTTTTTAAAGGCTGCAGTGGCCCCTCTAGCAGACCCACCTAGACTCTGGCAGGTGACTCTCATTCCAGAGGTATCAGACTATAGTTCCAGCCTCTTTCCTAGACTCTGGGGAACAGTATTGGGTCAGAACAAGTCCCTGGGAGTAGTGGCTATACAAGTGATGCCAGAAGACTGGGTTCTGCAGCTTGAACTCTCGAGTATTCTTTTCTCTCTGCTGTTTGCTCTGACCTCCTCCTGCTGCTGTCCAGCCTCAATCTCCCTTCCCTTCCAGTTTCCGTCTTCCCTTTATGGTCATTAATCTTCCTGCTCCCTTGCTCTTATTTTCATCTTTCCCCTCACTCCATTTTTGCTCCTTAATGTTATGACATACTTAAAAATCCTCAACTTACCCAAAAGCTATGTAACTGTCTAGATGTCAATAATCCTGAGTGTTTGATTGTATGTTGTATCCCTCTTTCCCCTTCCTTCTTACACCTGTTATATTGTAAGATCTTGGGGACATGGATTTTGTCTCTTCCTATATGTCCACACAGTGCCTACCACATTTGGGCTGCTAAAGTAAAATAGTAATCGGTTGCCAAGCTTTTCTCTAAAAGCTTTCTTGATAACTACTCTGCATACTTTATTATGAATCCTTTCCTTGTACAGATTTTCTGCAGTATTGGTGATAAAACCTATGGAGATCATTATCTTTAACATGAGTAATGAAAGCTGCGATAATAAATTAAGATGGAGCATTATTTTAGGCTCCTCTGGGATTTTCCGTGGTGACTAATCGTAATCATTTGGAAGCACGAGCTGTGACCCACTTTTCAAAAATCAAAATACAGCTGGCAGGTTGGGGGTTTTGTCTTTGATAAATGCCCTTGATAATAGGCCTGAACCTTTCTGATGTAGAGGAGAAGTCGTCGGCAAGTTTGTACTCATTGAGCTTCTGCATCTGAGGCAGGATCTGCATCTGAGGCTCTTCCTTGCTCTCTCTCACTCCCTCTCCTTCCCCTCAGCCCTCTCATGTAACTGCAAGCGGGGGTTGGCTCCTGAAAACCTTTTTGGAAGCTAGCTTTTTGGAAGCTAGAGCTATTTGTGCACAGGCCTTGTATATCTAAACTGTTCCTAAGCCTAATGGCAGCTGGTTCCCAGGTCCCACCCTTGGGTGATATCTTAGCTAAATGCTAACCCTTCTCAGCATCAATTTCATGATGGGAATTACCATAAGCTAGGGGATGGCTTACAGTATTGTGGCCATGGTCATACCCTATGCTGGGAGCTTGGTTCCTGCAAAGGAACACTTTCAGAATTGGGAAGAAGTTGGTAATAGGCTGCAGAGCCAGCAGCTTCTCTCATTCCTGCAACCCTTCTCCCATACAGATGTGCTTTGCAGGGGGCCTATGGAATGGAGGGGCCTATAATTGGGGTGGAAGTTCTTGCAGGCTTTGTCTCTCATAAATGAATGTTTAAGGTACAGTAAGTGAAGGATAATGTATTACATCTGAAAAGCCCTTTCCATTTCCAGTTGATGGCAGTGAGGGCAAGAACAGACCTTATATATTTAAATTGTATAATATTTTAAGAAGTCAGTGAAATGGATCCAGGCTTGACTTCTGCTGTAACTCACTTATGTGTAGCATAGTTGGCTTCCTCTAAATAATTGATTGTTTTAGAAAATCTTGAATTGTTTTTAAAAAGTCAGCTGATAAGGAGCTGAATTTGAAATGAGACATTATGGTTTAATTCAGCATGCTTTCCTTGCACGTAACTAGGCCTATAGCTAGGGAAACAAAGCAGAGGAAAACGTAAAGACAATACAAATTTCTGTTGGCAGGGCAGTAGAGGGAGAGGTTCCAGGGTCCTGCTCTGGCAAATTTTTACATACTTGCTATAAATTCCCACTTGTTAGATTTATAGAGAAATTTCTTTTGTAGGTAAGATGACAAAAACAAAAAAAATCTCCAAATGGGCCTTCTAAAGCCATATTCTAACTGGCTCTTTCATCGTAAGCCAGTCAAGAATGTTCACCATATTTACTAGTCTGATTTTTTTATACAAACTTTTATATAAAAATCTTAACTGAACCACCATGAGTTGTTAATCTATCTCATTCATATGGGTATTCACTCCAACCCCCCTGCCTGTTCACTCTCTGCTGTTGACCAGCCTGGCTTATTGGCTCATCCAAACATAACCCTTTATCCTGCATACAGTTATGCATGCACTTATCCTCACTTATGTTAGTAGTTGTTCATGTGCGCAAGTGTTTTCAGAATCAGGTCCCTGGATAGTAAATTTGTTGGGATGAGCTTCGTCTTCAGTGATGCACCTATTGTACCTTTGGGCATTGCAAGTAATGAAGCTATGTATTTGGATTGCAGTACAGTAAAACCTCACAGTTATGAACACCTCAGGAATGAAGGTTGTTTGTAACTCTGAAATGTTTGTAGTTCCGAACAAAACATTATTGTTGTTCTTTTAAAAGTTGATAACTGAACGTTGACTTAATACGGCTTTGAAACTTCACTGTGCAGAAGAAAAATACAGCTTTAAATCATCTTAATTTAAATGAAAGAAGCACAGAAACAGTTTCCTTAATTTGTCAAATCTTTTTTAAACTTTCCCTTTTTTTTTTTTTTTTTTTTTAGTTTTTTACATTTAACACGGTACTGTATTTGCTGCTGTTTTGTTTCTAATGCTGCCTGATTGCTTACTTCCCATTTCAAATGAGGTGTGTGGTTGATGGGTCACTTCATAACTCTGAAGTTCTACTGTAGTACTCAAAATATGCTGGTCACTTTATGAACACAGCAGAAGACCCAAGCCCTACCCCAAAGGGCGTACGGTCTAAATAATAGTAAAAATTTAGTTGGGATTCTAGAATTATTGGGTATTGGTAAACTATGTTCTATTAAAATATCAATGCACTAAAATCCCAGAGCCTTAAGTTTTGATGTTTTCCACTTAGTTTTGTTTTTGTCAGTAAAGCTGTTGTCGCTGCATATAAACACTAACATATACAAATGTTTCATTACTATATATGTGATCACCACATTTTAACAATCCAAACTGAAAATTACTATTCCCTTGCTGCCTCTGTTCTCTTAAGTCAACTTTCCTTCCATGTCTGCCTGTCACTTACCTGTGTCCGTTTCCCTGTGTACAGCTTTCTTTCTCCCATTTTCTCTAGGTGAAATAAAAATTCAAGTCCTTGAGAAGAAGTAGTTATAAAAAACCTGAATGTACCATCTGCCTTTGGACTCTCTTGAGGTGTTGGCCTTTTGGCCTTATTTTTGTGATTCCAGGTCCGCTTTCCCTCTCTCATCTTCTCACAGAAGGAGGGGCATGGTCAGATGTCAGTGACTTCCGTAAATGGAGCTTGTTGGGATGCTCACAGATTTTCTTCTATTAGTATTTATTTTTCCTCCTCCTCCCACCCCCCCGGTCAAGTAAATGCCTCTCTTCTACATTGTTTTTGACCTGTTAACCTTTTTTTGTTTGAACCGCTTTGTATTTTTCAATGACTCTTCAAGAAAGACTATTTAATAATTAGATCCTACAGAGTTGAATGCTGTGTCTTAGAGGTGATGTGCAAAGGTGTGTGTGTGGTGGTGGGGAAAATTGGGTTGTATACCCTTTTTTGAGAGTTAAAGAAGGCCTGAAGTTTTTATTGTTGTAAAGCCACTTGTTTACTTTAAAATATCAGGAATGTCCAGGCTGATCTTCCCTCCTGGACATTTTCAGGGAGGACTATGATGTGATTTGGAGCTTGCTCAACTCTTAATTGAAGAAGCAGGGTGTGTTTCATCTTTAACAAACAGATTAGCTCTTCCAGCTGCTTACAGGGCATTTGATTTAGACAGGAGTGGTTAAAATACAAAAACAAACCCAAAGCTTTTTGTCTGAACAAAAAAGAAAAAACACTTTTCCTCTCAGTTGATCAACTGCTTGATACTGACAGCATCCTAATCTAGTTCTCCAATCACCACAATAAACAGAGTAGACAAGACCAGAACTTTGTGTGCTTTGTTGTTGAGTGTTTTTTGAATCTCTTCAGGAGGAGAGAGGCTTTTAAGTCTAAAGGTGGTTTTCCTTCTTGTCTTTTACCTTTACTGATTCTTTTTAAGAGCTACGGTCTTTTATTTTTAAAGAAATAGTCTTGATTGTGTGTGTGTGTGTGTGTGTGTGTGTGTGTCAATATGCATGTGTGTATAAATAAGAAAAGGCTTCTGGCAATAACAGAAGACTGTCTATTTTTGTTCCTTTACTATTATGCTACAGCAGCTAACACAGGCTTCTCTTTGTTGCTCTGTCCGCACAAGCGTCCTTGATGTTGGCTGGAACGTGCATATTTCTGAGACTAGTGTTTGTGGCAGAGGGGAGGTGGATACTCAAATCCCCGAAACAGCAATAATTTTGGCCAGACATACTTTATTTTGAGTATTTACTTTTCTGTTTCTTTGCCAACCAAAAAAAAAAAAAATCCAGAAATTTAAGGGTCTGGGACTGTTTCTTCAGTCCTTAATTAGGCAAAAATCTCAACAATATCCATGAGAAGTTGGCTTGAGTTTGTACTATAGGAGTGATCCCCAAGTTATGTGCTGTGGTTTATTTTCCAAATTGCTGGTCTTGAAAATATCTAGGCCAGTGTTTTAAAGATGTATGGCATTATCTCACAATCCAAGCTTATTCTTCTATTGTTTCATGAACCTCATTTGACTTTTGGCATCTCTACAGCAGTCTGGAGTACTTTGTTCTGCGGTATAGATGAAAATGACACAGGCACAACAGTGATTTGACTGAGAGGGAGAATGTGGTTGATAATAGTAGGAAGTAGTGTCACATTTTGAGGTTTAAAGATAATTTTCCCCTAAATCCATGTGGCTTAAAATGCTTTGCTCCTTTTTTGTTTTTTGTTCATCTGCGGACCTTGATTGACCTTTTGTGTCCTTTAGAGCATAGGAGGGTATTGAAGGTATTGATATGTACTTAATCTGAAACTCAGTAATTACATATTGAGAAACTTTCATTTGGCAAACAAGGTTATCAGTGGTCCTTTTTGTATTGAGTATTGTTAGGATGAAACTTAAAATATGACTCCATCTTTCTCTAGTGGCTCTTTCCTCCTGTAAATTTAAGTGGGAAAGCTTTGTGCAAATGATATGTGCAATGTTCTACATGCCAGATGGCTCTCTCTCCTTCCCATCTTTACCCAGGTGTTAAACGCCTGTTTAGCTTAGATCCAGAAGTACACTCTCCAGATGATATAAAAAGAGCACGGCTGTTGAAAAATAAGATTATAGCATAAAATTGGTATCGGCTCGCATAAAGCTCCTTATTTCCTTCTTTACCAAGATGCCAGTAAGGCAGAATTGTGGAGCTGTGAAGACTATTATTTAAATATTACCTAGCTATATTGAACACATTTTTTTTCCCACTTGCATTGTATGCTATTTCATAAGGAGATTTGTTATGTAGGAATGGGTGTATCATTCAGTGCGTGGGAGGTTAAATTCTATTCATTTTCCTGTAAGTCTGTAACACAAGGCTACAGCGTTAACTTTTTGTTTGTTTGTTTGTTTTAAACGGGATATATGTTTGCATTTCTCATGATCATATGAGCTCACATCTGAGGCTTGAAGTGGCTGATGTAGTAGATCTTTGAATCCACCTCATTAAATGTGTGGTTTTATATATTTAAAAAAAAAAAGTTTGGCACTAAGGGACTCAAAGTAATGTGTCCTTGCACTGAAAAACCCTCAGATATTGCTGTTATCTTTATTGGCCACTAATACTCATTTATTTCATTTTACATCTCTTTTAAACAGTAGTTAATTTGGCACAGTGTTTAGAGAGTGCATGTGCTTCTCTGGTGTCTGAGCACATAGTAGGGCTAGTCAAAAATTTTCCAACATTTACTTTCATCAGAAAATTGGGCTTTTGACTATTTAACTTTTTTAAAAAAAAATAGAAGCGTTTATGGAAAAGCAGTAATGTTCTATGAATCAGAAAAATGGAAAGCCAAATTTTTTTCTGCTGGGAAATTTCAATGAAAATTTATTTGTAATTAGAATTTTTGTTGGGAGGGGAATGGAGATATCAATCCATTTTCCAGCTAGGTCCAATAGATGAACATTCCCATCTTGTGCTTATGCACTGGGAGATTGACTTCCAAGTCAGGTGTTTTGCACTTTTGGAAGTTTGGGCCATAATCTGCTTCATAAGAGCAGTGAGACTAGATATTCTCATTCAGGAAATGGGCATTCTAATCATTCTGTTATAATTAAGGATGACAGTGGAAAAGCAGCAGTCTACATGAGATGAATTAATGTAACATTGTGTTAATTCAAAACCACTTCCTTACAAAATGTCCCATTTTTATTTCTCCTGTTTGTTAAACTAGTCTTAAATATTTGATGATATTTCTGAAAAATCATGAACTGGGATTACTTAGTTTCTTTTTCAGTTCACCAGCCAAAACCTGACTTTTTAAGGTTGTGTTCCTTGCTTGTGTGACTAGCACTAGCACATAAGCAGTGCAGAGAGGATATCTCCATGCAAGCTCTCCAATACTAGTAGCAATATCTTGTTTTGCAGAAGAAATGACCTTTTGATTTTGACAGATGTTTAAAAAAATAAATAAAATAAAAAATCTTGACCTGGCTGCAAGGAGGACCCTGCAACAAAAGTTTTTGATTCTCCTAGCATTGCTGAGGGTATGCCACATCCTCTGCTAGCACAGCTTCTGGCAAAGTGGCTGCCAAGTCATGATTGAGATAGCTTTCAGAACTGCATGAAAACATTTGTTTGCTCGCAAAAAAAAGTATTTTTCCATCTTTCATGCACATCTCTCTGTGAGCAATGGGTAGCTAAAATTAGAGTTTTAAACTGTTCAAAAATGTGAAGGTTTTTTTGTGTGGTGGTTTTTGTTTTTGAGGGATCAGTGGGGAAAACTCCCACTAATGAATAATATGAACTGTACAAACAGGTATAATGCGTAAAGGAAGGTTAATTTTGAACCTTAACCAAGTCTGTTTGAGTGAGTGAATCTAGCGAGAGCGCTACGTGGGAATGGGATCAACACCAGCAGATGGCCATCTGATGACTGCCATGTGGCATCAATCCCCTGCAAGTTTGTTGATCTCAGAGGAGAATGAGATAACTAGCTACTTGTTGTAGTGACTAGAGTGCAGTAGCTGGAATGAAAAAGAGCCTACGAGTTCACACAGCCCATCCTCATCTAGTTTTGTGTATTAGGGTTTTCTTCACTCAGCTTCCGCATTTATTCAAAATCCAAGGTGGTTGAAGAAAGCCAAAGTTATACTGTTGGCCTCCCTCCAGCCCGGGATGTCATGTTTTGTTGACTTGTGCATTTGAGTGCTTCCCCCAGCCTGATAACTGCATGAGTTCAGTACATTAGAACATCAACTTTTGCGTCATCCATCTATATCCAACTTTAAGATTGTCAGCTTGGCCTGTGGAGAGATGGTAAAGAAAGCCAGGGGCCAGGGAGGGGTTAGGAGGCAAGTATGTGTATTCCACGCTATAGGGGAATGCTCCCCTACATAATGTTTTACAACATTTTTGTTCTGCTATAAGCATGGAAATAACTTACATGAATAATTCCTTAGTAGTTATCTTTCCTGTATTTATGAGACTGGGTCACAAGTAGAGTGGGGGCAAATATTTTTGGTTGCGTTTTTGGCAAATGTACTATTCAGTTTCACGGTGACCAAAACTATTAGTAGATTTGAGTCATATTCTGCAAATAGCTTTGACCAAATAAAAAATTATGTATTTTTTTTCAAAAAAGTCAAAATAGTGGGTTTGAACATTTTCTAAATAAATCGTTACAAAAAATTTCATTTAAAAATGAAAATGTTGATTCAAATAAATACTTAATTTTGAAAATGTTGAATTGACCTTCATGAATTTTTTTTTCATTTTGGTGAGGAAAAAAACATAATTTTTTTTGTTTGGCCACTGGACCAAAAAAATCAGTTATTTGCTCAGCTGTAGTCACAAATAGCTTTTTAGAACGGATGCTTCAGCCGTTCTGACCTTGGAAGTCCAGTGATGAAATCTTGTCAGTTGTTTTAATCCTATCTAATATCAGGTGTTGTGTATTTCCAGTACTTCTAAATAGGAATCTTATTTTAGTATTAAAGATTTCTGGTATTTCCTTTCCAGGATCCAATTCAGGAAAGCATTTAAATGCATACTTAACTTTTAAGTGTGTTCTTAAGTCCGATTTGAAGTCAGTAGGATTTGATTACATTCTTAAATTAAACACTCTTTCTGAAAGGGTTCTCAATCACTTTGTTCTGCTTTTCTCTCTCTTTTCATAATGTCAGGATGACTTTTTCAAGTAACAGTAGGGCTTGTTGTGAAGATGTCATCTTAGCTTCCCTGCTTTAAACTTCCATAAAGGTATTAGTGCTTCAAACTTGCCAAAGAGTTCTTTCTTAGGTGAACTCTAGGGTCCTTGGTGGCAGGAGACCTCTTTTGTAGCTTCTTGTGTTAATTAAAAAAAAATATGGCATGGAGTTTTTATTTTTGTAACCCAAAAATGTGATTTGATTTTTTTAGTTTTTTTGTTTTTTTGGTTCTGGATGAAACCACAGGGTTTTAATATAAAAATGCACCCTCTTCCCTTTCATCCTCCCCCAAATTCTGCATTAAGGACCAAAGCAGAGTCTCCAGGTAACTAAGTCTTACGTTACTTAGTGGATTAAAGTATTTACTAGTCACTTATTTTATATGGCACCCTTCATACAGGCACCCCAGAGTGCTTTACAATAGCAGGAAAATAAGTACAGAGGAAAAACTGAACTAACTCTGTAAAAAATTGACTTCAATTCAAAGGTTACAGAACCTGAACTTGGTGATAAGTAATCTTGCAAAGTGGGGAGCAGGGAAATTTAAAAGGTATGTGAGGAAACATTTATAGGGCAGGTCATATCTCTGTTTCACTCAATATCTTTACACTAAGAATACCTGTAAAGCTCCTAGTTCAGGTCATGAAACACATTAATAGTACAGGTAAATGTATGGTAGATGTTTACTTTCAAAAGTCTAATGACTTATGGATTGAAGGTATAGAACATGATACAAGTGTGAGAGATGTAGCTGTTCTTGCATTATTTTGGATAAATAGGTCTGTATGCATCTGTAACCTTTTTAAAAAGGCATTTATTTGTTTTGAACATTCATAGATGCCTAAAGAAATAGAGCATGTGTTAAACACTAATGCCAAGGTTGTTTATGGGTCGTAGGTTAGTGTTGTTTGAACTGTGGGCTATGTGTAAAATGTCTCTGAACTAGCAATGGATATAATTTCACTAGCTGACTGTCACACGCGTACTATGAAATTGTAACAAAACATTATTTTTCTAAATAGTATTATACAGCTAAGTAGTGGTTGAATGCCTAAATATTTTTAGCTTCACCGTTTTGACAAGGGATTTCTGATTATGGCAAAAGAAATTGTATTGGTCTTTGAGTATGTAAGGAACACAAATGATGTAGGTGGATTAACCCTGTCTCCCCCAACTTTTTTTTATAAGGGGTCTCAAATAGCTTCATATAAGTATACAAGGCAAGAATCATGGGAAACTTGTGCCTCTGTCATTTTGAAGATAAAATTGTCTGAGCTGTTTATTGAAATTACTGACCGTTTAATAACGGTTTTAGAAATTTTGCCATCTTATTTAAACTCTCATTTTAAAAACAAGCAAATAATCCTATTTTTGTCTTAAACTCTGATGATAAAATTTGGGAGAAACCAGCACAAATACTTGTAAATTTGCCAACTTGTTTCAGGGGGATTTCATTAGGTATGGGTTAACTGCCTTGGCCAAAGTAACAAAATTCTTTCTCAACATTTGCTCATGTCAGGAATGGAGCTTAAAGGATACAATTTTTTAATATTCTGAAATTTTATACAGGGGTGTTCACTTTGTACCACTACACCTTCCTATTTCTCGCCAGAAATGACACCACAGTGCCAGTGTAGGCTATTTGGTGGTTATCCTGAGGTTTTCAACTCGTTCGTGCATCCTCAAGCATTTCATTATAATTGGAGTGAAAGGTGTGTTGAACCAAATGTGTCCTATAAAAATTGGTTAAGGTACAACCATGCATAATATTATATATACATTTACATCTATGTATGCATGCCAATGATCAGCATTACCCATATATTATCGTTTATCAAAAGTAACATGTCAAGTGTCCTTGTATTAGATATGCTTGTTTAAATGTTGTTACTACTTTAACAGTCTTAAGAAGTTGTGACTCTGGCTGAGTCAGAGTTATATATGCTGCAATATTTTTATTCAGACATGAGAATGAAAAGCTTTTCTTAAAATTTTGTGTGTGTGTGTGTGTGTGTGTGTATGATATATATATATATATGTATATATATATCTATATAAATAATCAACTGTGATAGCTTTTGGTTTTGCAGAGAAATTATCATTAGGTGGAAAGGTTTATTATCCCACTTTTCAAAGATTATCAAAAGTTCATTCACAGGAATGTCTAAATTGTAAGATAACAGGAACTCTTCTAAAATGTTTTTATCTAGAGTAAAAAGCATGTGCACATGAGATGATGAAGGAAACAGTGTAAAACAGGCCGGGATTTCTTTTATAAAGCATGTATAGGTTAGCATGTCCCATTGCTTTATTCTAACGTACAGTTTTGTATCACTGTTTTTAAATTCAGTAGTGTTCATTTTTTTTAAAAAGGGGTCTAACGTGAAAGCATTCTAAAGATACAGAAAATAAGCTAAAACCAGAAAGCTTTGAAGGGCTGTTGCCAAATAATCTGCACCTTCCTAATGAATCTCTACAAAAACCAACCCAGACCAAATATTAATCACAAAATCTTCAGTCACTGCCAGTGGGATACTGCTGACCGATTTGATCATTATACGCTCCTCTAACTCCCTCTGTATCCCATTCTACTAGAAATATGAGTTAAAATAAATTGTATGAAGCAGAGGCGGTGCTTATAGCAATATCTTAATTTACTTTACAGAGAAAGGTGTGTGAGAAAAATCTGGGTCCTAGTTCAGTGATTACAAGGCAAAACAAAACGTTTTGGTCTTCATTTCTCAGAAGTTAGAAATGAATTTTGTTTAAAAAAAATTCTCTTGACATCTCTTATTTCTCTTTTCATCTTGCTGGCAGCTTCTCTCATCTTGCAAACCCATCATTGTCATTAATTATCAGAAAGGGGAAAATTGAAGTTTCATTTCTGCGATCGCAGTTACATTTCAAAGGTTTGAATGTTGGGGAAAATGCTGTGCTGTTGAGTTTTGGTTCTCAGTTCTTAACTAGGCAAAACTCTGATGTTGGTGAAACTGCCTGAGTAAAGCCTATAGAATTGGGCTAATAGTGTTTTACTTAATATTATTAAACTGCAAATATTCTTTTTAAAAGTATCATTTTTACCAAAGAGCTTCACAAGTCCTAAATCTGTGTGTGCCTGTATTATCCTGGCTGTGATTATTTAGTGATTTTAGAAGCAGTGGCATGGTAACTTGATTACTGATGTATAAGGGGATCATTGCTTCACTGTTTAAGAAACTCAAGATATATAGTGTACTTAGGAATGATTGCCTGCTTATGAATGCTTTAATTTTTGGAAACTTTCACAAATTCCGTCTAACGCAAGTGTGGTGGTGGGAGGGAAGAAGGACGTGTACTTCGTATCTTAGTTCATTTATCTTTTTTTAAAAATTGCTATAATGTTATTTGCAAAACTGGCAAGCATTTTTAGTCCCTTAAGTCTAATGCTTTGGGCAAATTGCAGACATGGTTTTAGTTCTTAGTATGAAGTACAATCAAACTTAGTAAGACACTGTTGTGTTTAAATGATATACCCTCACCCCTGAAATATACCTTCACCTGAAAAGCGAATTCCTTACTATTTAATGAATTCTTTAAAGCTCCAATTCAGCGAAGTACTTAAGTACATGCTCAAGTTTAAAGGCATAAGTACGATATACTTGTTCATAAGCCGAATTTCTTTAATAAAGAAGGGAAACACCAGAGAAAGGGGTCAGCTTATGAACGGGTATAGAGAGGAAGAGCTGGGACACAGCCCCTCCCCCAAACAGAGGGAGCAAGGAGAGGTAGCGCAGCCAGCAAGGCCAGAAGGGAAGAGGTGGGGCCAGGGTCTCTCTGCTTCTGGCCATGCTGCTCTCACGTTGCCCGGTCTGGCCTGCCAAAGCAGGCTGTGGCCAGGCCAGAGACATCCTCTCTGGGCCTTCCCCAGATCAAGGTGGGAAGGGATGGGGTGGGGAGTGTGTGTGGGTCCTGGGCTAGGAGTGGGGTCGTGGGGGGGGGGGTGGTCACAGGTTACTCTGCTGACCCCCCCCCCCCAAAAAAAAATAGTAATAAAAATTCCCCACTAGTTGCTGTCCCGGCCTGTCAGGGTAACCAGCTGGCGCGCCAGGACACTTTTACTTAGGTTTACCTCCGTGCCTGCGGTCATTCGAGGTAAACAAACCATCTCGGCCCACCAGCACCTTATCCTGATGTCCTGGGAGCCAAAGTTTGCTGACCCTTGAATTATAGAGTTGGCTTATGAACGGGTTATAAAAATTTTCCCTTTTTACTTATCTACCTTTGGTGGAGTCGGCTTATAAACAAACCAGCTTACGATCGAGTATATGCGATATTTCTTTTGACTTCAGTAGGACTGCTCATTTGCTTAAAATTGGGCATATGCCTAAGCAACTTGTTGAATCAGTTATTAAAATGGACACGTGGGGGAAAAAAGCTTTGCCATTTTTTTTTGTGTGCTTGCACATTGAAAATAGACCCTTCCAGTTTTATGGCCCGATGTTTGGGTTCTAAGCTCTACAGGCAAATGGTTTTCATTGAATTAAGAGAAAAGTTCTGAAAACTTATTTCTCCAATTACAGGTTTTGTGAAAAGTTTAAACGAAACCCCAGCGTTTTGGGCCTCAATCATTGGATCCTTTCCCTTTTGAAAAGCACTACTTGAAAGTTAGAAAAAGGGCTTGTTTTCTGTAAATTAGTGCAGATGAATTTCACTACAGTGATTTTGTTGTTAAAATGAACACTTTTTTCTATGTTTGAGGTTGCAGTCCTTTGGAAAACTTACATGTGAAGACTGAGTTATGATGCGCACATACAAGGGAGCCAAATTAAGGTTGCCCAGGTATTAGCTACTTGTGAAGAGCAATTGGAGAAATCTTGCTTAGTCCCTAGAGCTGTGGGATGGAGCATGCTCAGTCACTGTGTGGACATAGTTCATGCACAGTCCAGTTGGCATAGAGGAGCTGTGTAGGGATGGAGCATATTTTTCCCTGACCTCATTCTCAGAAATGGTTTTGAAAAATAAGATTTTTCAGGGGTTTATAAATAGTCCAAATTTGAGCAAATTCTCATGAGGATGACAAAAGACACATCCCAGACATTAATGTGACTCCTGTGCCAAACTTCAGTTCCCTCTTCCAAAGCAGGGAAGTGCTAGAGATTCTTGATGAAATGGTTGAAATGCATTATTTTGCCCATTGGTTTTTTTAAAAAAATTTAAAAAAACCCAAAAACATGTTCCCTAACCTTATTCTCAGAAATGGCGGAACCATTTTTGCTGCAACATTCCAAAAATTTCAGCCATAGGCAGACATGGTATGTAAAAATTTCATCCCAAACAGTTTGTTTGGCAAAATTGTTGTAACTAGCTGAAAATAGGATATTATAATGAGAAGTGTAGGGCAACCTTAACTTTAGGCAGAGCTATTGGCTCCACTTATAATTAAAAAATGTGTGAAATATTTAAAAAAGTTATTGTGATGATCTATTAATAAATTTTAAAAAATGCAGATGCTCATTAAAATTAGAAAATCTGATCTGTGCCTTAACTTTCCTTCTCATCTTGAGTTTAATATATAAGTATTATGGCTGCATAGCAATAAGAAGTATCTGTAATACTGGAGTTATAGCTGACAAATGACAGTTGTTTGTTTTTTAAATTATTTTTCCTCGGTATAATCAGCTTGGCTATTCTTTTCTCTTTATATTGAGAACTTCAGTTAATGAGGAAGAGAAAAGCCCCCTTAAACTCTTACACACTAATTAGGGGAAAAATAATTTTTTTTGCAAATTTATTTAAGCTTTTGAAATTGTCACGGTCCTGAAAATATTCTTGATTATAGGTAAACTATATTTAAATGCTCTCATGGAAAGGAAATAGGTAAAACGATCATTTATTTCAAAATAAATATAAACTTAAATGGGTACAAAACCTTATAAGGTTGATATTATATAGGTATAGTGCCACCCTCACTTAGTTTTAAAAGTTATTCAGAACAAAACACAAAAGCATTTATATACATGTATAAGCCTGTAATATTTACAACAGAGTTTTTAAAAAGTCAGATCATAGTATGTCACAGGGAATACGGCTGTAATTTATTCTTTTAAAAAAAACCTTATATAAATTGTGTGGTTGAAAGCTGTTGTAAATCTTGATGAGAGGAAAACAGGACAGAGTAGGGTCATTCTTTGCATCTAAGAATTGGAGTATATTCCATTTTCTAATGCAGGCCTGCACAACATGCGGCCCGCATGGGCTCATTGTACAGCCCATGGGGTGTGAGTAGGTGGGCTCACTGTGTGGCCCGTGGGGGGTGAGCAGGCAAACGGCAGGTGAGGGAATGGGGCTGAAGAGGTGGGTGGGCAGTGGCGGGGGGTGAGGAGGCCAGCCAGGGGGGTGGGGGGCTGAGGTGGGGGCCGGGCAGTGATGGGGAAGGGGCGGGTGAGCCAGCAGCAGGGAAGGGGGGACTGAAGAGGCAGGCGGGAGGGCGGGCAGTGGCAGGGGCTGAGTAGGCGAGCCAGGTGGGTAAAGGGCTGAGGAGGCAAGCGAGGAGTCAATGGCTGTCCTGTTCTTCTGATCTGGTCTGGCTCCCATCCCCTCTCCAAGGGTTGCAGCTGTCTGGAGGTGCTGCCTTCCATGCCTTCCTCATTCACACTTCATTAATTCAACAGGGCAATTGATTACAAAGTTGGGGAAAGATCTTATTCTATTTGCAAAAAGACATTTTTTTCTTTTACCTTAATTATACTACCTTAGGGGCCTGCTATAAAATATTACCAAGGTTCAATACTGCTGTTTCGATGGGGCAGCACTGGGGAAGGAGGGTTTGTTTCTGCTGGGCAGGAGGTGCTGGGGGGCAGTATATATGGGGGGCTGGGGGGCGCCAGGGGAGGTGTTGTGTTTTGGAGGGGCTTGGCGCTAGGGAGGGGGTCTTTGGGTACGGTGTCGGCCCTTGGCTGTTTTCTTTGGAGTAGTATGGCCCTCACCACTTTGAGTTGTGATGCCTGTTCTTATGTATTAAAATAGCCCAATATTTAGATTTTAGAATTTTATGTTGTAAAACATGCTAACAGCCTTAACCTCTAACCTTCAGCGTACGTCTTATTTTTTTAATGCAGTGTAACACATCTGTGGCAATCACTGCAGTGTGGAGGTAAGGAGTTCTATATATTCCACAAAGATTTAGCATGCATAGAATAACTCCCTCACTCCCCCCCTCCTTCGTCTCGGTTATGTTAAGCAAAATTAGAGAGCCTTGCTCCAATTCATCTTCTTGCTTCAGGCCATAAACTGATAACTAGCTGTGGCAAAAACAAATTACTTCTATGTTTCAGTATTACACAACTGGCCACTGATTCCGCGAAGCATTTGGTACTCTGTCTTCCTATATGGAATCCTACTATCAGATTAGATAGACTGTTGATTTGTTTCATGAAGGCAGATCCTCTGCTCCTAATGTTATCTATCAGGGTGCTGTGACTGGTGTATAGAAGTTCTGAGTGGTTGACTCTTGGTTTGCCTAGTCACTATATGGTGAGTGATTCTAATAACTTGCTGGAGGGATACTAGCAGCAGATTGAAAACTAGGGAATCTTAAGATGAGCTGTGCACCCTCATCACCTACGAATCAGGAACTTCCCCCTCTTGCAATTAAAAGACTGTCACACTTTTGAAAATCTTAAAACGTTTGGTTTGAATCTGTCCAATTTCTTCGTGGATGAGGTAATATCTTTGATTGGACTAACTTCTGTTGGTGAGAGAGACAAGCTTTTGAGCTACACAGAGCTCTCCTTCAGGACTAGGAAGGGTACTAAGGCTTTATCCACACTCAGCAGTTTTGTTGACCAAAAGTCAGCTCTCATTGACCAAACATTGGAGATATACACACTGAAATGCTCCTCCTCCTGAGGTAACGGCCCTGCTATCCCGACATAATAAAACCGCCTTGACAAGTGGCATAGAGCTTTTTGCAATTTAAAGTGATGCAGCATCAGTGTAGACACTGTGCTTGGTTATGTCACCCTGATTGGCATCCAGGAGGTTTCCCACAATGCCAGTCCTGACCGCTCCTGTCAGCAGTTCGAACTTCACTCTCCTGAAGGTACACAGGTATGCACTTCTCTGCCATTAAAAGGCCTAGGAATTTCTGAAATTCCTTTTCCTATTTGCTTGGCGTGCACAGTTCACACAACATCTTCCCAGCTGACCAAGCCAGCTTTCTGCAACGGACACTCTACACATGGAGCATACCGGGGCTGTTGGATCTTCTGAGTCTATTGGGAGAGGAGGCTGTGCAGTTGCAACTTTGCTATCTGTGGGCTGATTGCTAGGAGAAGGGGTAGGAGAGGAACATGCAGCAGTGCCATGCCAAAATCAAGGAGCTTAGGCAGGCTTGCCAGAAGGCAAGAGATGCCAACAGTCGCTTTGATGTGGCGCCAAAGACAAGCTGCTTCTAAAAGGACTTGTACAGCATCCTCTGGCAACTCCACCTCCACTGCCAAGAGTCCTAGACGGGACTGGAGGCAGCGGACTCAACCTCAGTGAGGAAGTGGAGCTGGAGGATGATGTGGAGCAAACAGGATTGTCTGGTGGTGTGGCGAGTCAGGACCGCTTTCCCGGAGGGGTCTAGCCAATCCCAACATTCTGACTCTGGCAAGAAGCAGGGGAGGGTAGCTCCGGTAAGTGATCATTTTGCTTTGATATGGCACGGTGAGAGGAGATTGAGCTATCATGTGCTTTGTTATATGGTAGAGGAGGGATAAGGGATGGAAATTAACAATGGAACCTTTCCATCTATGCAGTGAGTCCATGGCAAAGAAGTTTGTTAATATATACCGGGATGTCCTGGGAATCCTCCATGGCGATCTCTAGGAAACTTTTCTGTAGGTTTTCTGCAATCCTCTGCTGAAAGTTCCTTGGCAGAGCGGCTTTGTTTCTTGCCCCTACTATAGGAAACGTTGCTGTGAAACCCAGCAATTATTTCTGCAGGAGCCAGAGTGGCACACATGCGAGCAGCATATGGAACTGGTCTGGAAGTCACATGGATGGAAGAGATGCACCCTTTCATCTTGGGTTACCCTTAGGAGTGAGAGATCTGGTTCGATTACCCCAGCCTGTGGAAAAGGGTACCAATATTCAGAGTACTCTTCCTAGCCTTGTAACCCCCTTCGCAAACTGCCCTTTTTTCCTTGGCGCCCCTCATCCCACCATATTTGGGACTTGTGCTGACCTATGTGCTAGCCCAGGGACAGTGAGAAAGGTGTGTGTAACTTTTGTGATTGATGAATACTCTCTATTCATTGTTTCTTTGGCTTTTGTAGATGTGTATTGGAGGATCCACTCTTTCACACTGGCGGAACGCCTCTGTCAGATAAGGAGGCAAACCAGTAGGAGTAAGGAGGATGTGTTTTGTGAAGTGCTGCAGTCGACAGATGCCACACATAGCGAAACGAGCATGGAGGAAGATAATAAATGAAAGACAGAGGCTGGGTAGCCTGGAAATGACTTGGGGGAAGGAGCAGATGATAAAGCTCCTGGAGAACGAGACAGAGATGATGAAGTCCTTCATTACCCTGCAATCTGAGCACATCCATGCATGGCTCCCCCTGCAACTGCTACAGAAGTCTGGTCCATGCTCTCCCCAAATTCTCCTACTGTAGTCCTTGTGTGTTCCTGGGCCTTCTCCATATCCCGTGCACTCCATGCCCAGGGACTGCTTTCTCAAAGAAAGCTAGAGTTACACACAACGGTGAGAGCCCTAACTGCGAGACTGTTCCTCATTATGTCCCATTTGACCAAAAATTTGTGTTTTGTCCTGTTATTAAACTTGAGTCTTTGAAATAAAATGTCTTTATTTGTGACATACACACGGTGGTTATTGCTAACATTGAAACACAGTGGCTGTTGGTAGGAATGTTGCTCGCTACAATTAATGGTCAAGAGGCAAACACTACAAGGATAATTCAAGGCAGCAAGTAATCATTGCCTGGCTGAATGTATCACATTAAAGACATGTTACTGGGACTCACTGTCAAAATGCTCCTTCAAAGCCTCCCTGATTTGAAGAGTCCCCTGCTGTGCACCTCTAATTGCATCTTGTATCTGGCTGCTCAAAATCAGCCAGCCCATCAGTGTCAGTAGTCCATCCCTGGGGAAACTTTTTTCCTCGTTCGCTTCACAAATATTCAGAGTCCAGCAAGCCGCAATGACCATTGGAATACTTTCCTCATTGAGATCTAACTGGCCAGAAAGACAGGGCCAGCAGCCTTTTAATTGGCCAAAGGCACATTCAGTGGTCATTCAGCACATGCTGAGCCTATTGTTAAAGTGCTCCTTGCTGCTGTCTAGGTTCCTGGTGTAAGGCTTCATGAGCCAAGGAAGAAAGGGGTAGGCAAGGTCTCCAAGGATCATTGTGGGAATTTGCACATCTGCCATTGCAACCTTCTGGTCTGGAAAGAAAGTCCCAGTGTACAGTCCGATGTGCATCATGCACCTTCCCTGACCACCCTGCATTGACATCAGTGAAACGGCCCTGGTAATCCTCCACTGCTTGCAAGACCATGGAGAAGTAGCCCTTTTGGTTGGTGTATGCCATTGCAAGATGGTCTGGAGCCAAAATTGGGATATAAGTTCTATCTGTCGCCCTGCCACAGTTAGGGAATCCCATTGCCTCAAAGCCATCAATGATTTCCTGCACATTACCAAGAGTCACAGTTCTTCATAGGAGGAGGCGATTGAAGTAATGCAAGTGTGTAAGGCCATTAATCTTCACAGTGATCTTTCCAACTTCAAGCTGATTTGCATCTGGTAGCTATCTGGAGTTGCCACTGATTGCCACTCACTTTTCCACAGCGAAGCTAGATCTCATTCTGGTGTCCTTGCGCTACCGTGCTGGCACAAACTCTGCACACACTTCCATGAAGATGGATCTTTGCATCCAAAAGTTCTGTAGCCGCCTCATCATTCCATACATGAATCACGATGCAATCCCACTACTCAGCGTGTTTCCTTAGTCCAGTACCGACATTCCATTGTGGCCAGATGGTCTGTGAATGCCAGCAGCAGTCTTGAATTATTTGTTTGGCAGACAGCAGGGCAGGCATCACCTATTCATGCTCTGTTTTGCAGCTCATAAAATACTGGAGGACCAACTGAGTTGTGTTCATGTGGCTCATCGCCAGATTGGTCAGCAGCTCAGGATCTATGTTTGGGGCAGAAATGGCAGGTGCATGGTTAACAAGGGCAGTTGAAAAAAAAATATGAATCAAAGTAGGGAGCCTATGGAATGATGGGATGGAAAGAACTGCATCACGCACATCCCCATGATGCGTAGAGATCCATTCTCGGAGTTCCCAGTGGCAGAGGGTGACAGCAGGTGGTGAATTATGCAGTGGGATAGGTACCCACAATGTAACGCTCTCGCTGTCAATGCAAGAGTGCCGACTGTGGACGTGCTTCGCCGACCCAAGGAGCATTGTATGGACATGCACAACCGATGTTATTTAAGTGACTTATGATCATCGACATAACTTAAGTTGACTTAACTCTGTAGTGTGGAAATGGCCTAAGAAAGTCACAGATAAATACAAGATGGAACAGATTCTTAGGCATGAGTATTCATGCCTAAGGGACCATATTCTAAGGGACCATTCAAGGCCACTTCACCTTAATATGGGAACTAACTATTTATGTTACAGTATCCGTTTGATCTTATATTTAGCTGTGATACTCTTAGGACCTTTACCAGATCTGAAGAATAACTCTGTGTAACTCAAAAGCTTGAATCTCTCACCAACAGACGATGGTCCAATAAAATATATTACCTCACCCACTTTCTCTCTGTTTAAATATAACATTATTGGGACAGGAACCTGTCTTCCTCCCCAAATGATGTATTGTCTTAGGATCAGTACTGTAGAGTAAAAAGTCTGCTAGATATTGTAATACCTAAAAAGCTTCTCTTGGTGATGATGCAGGTGAATTCTGTGTGTGAGATCATACAGTAGTTCTGCTTAGGTGGGGTGCAAGTCTTGTGCGGTTTTTGAGGAAGTTCAAGAATCTTTTTATAGGTTCTACTTTTTATTTCAATCTCTCCTCTCTCTGCCCAATTGCAATATTCTGGCTGTTGGCCCTTCCCAGGAGTTCTTTGTTCTCACCCTTCCTATCTTCTTCCTGTTTAAAGAGAAATTTTATTACTAATGCTCTCAGCAGCTTTGACAACTAAGAGGCTTGTTTTCTTTGCTTCTCTCATCCTGTACTATCTCCTCACTTCCTTGCTAATTGGCTTGACCGACAAATTTAACCCCAGCTTTTAGTTAGACACTTGTGGGAGATGGGGACACATTGTTTTTCATTGTACATGCATGCTGTCATGTGCAGATCATTACATCTCTGTTGTAAACTACGATTACTATATAATGTTAAAAAGACTTTAAAATACCGATCAGACATTCACATGCTATAGGAAGTATAATTTATGCTCATAGAAATATAGCCTAATTAGTTCCTCAGAATTTTTTTGTCCCGAAAGTTAGTTTGTAAAGGAATTAATCATGTCTTTAAAAATAAACAAAAACCAGAACTAGTTGCATTGCAGTACTGAAATTCATCTGTGAATGACCTCTTAGAACTGTGTAATTCTACACCAACATACTAATTGTCTGGTAAGGTCACAGCAAGTCTTTGTTGGAACTTAGACCAGCATACAGTACTGGGCCAACTGGTTCAGCCACTGTGCTGGTGCTAGCTTAGAACAACAGCCTTTTGTTATATGCTTGGCTGTCCAAAGTGCATTGTCAGCAAGCTGCTGTGTTTGATTGTAGAACCTGTCAGCTAGTGTCCCAGTGACTTGGGCTTCAATAAATCATGTCATTTGTGTTACACTGCACTACTAGCACAAAATACAGTAGATATATAGAACCCATTCTGAGGATTTTAAACAGTGAATAATTGTTCTGTGTACTATTTCTGTGTGTAAGACCAATGTTTGAGTGCCTTTTTGTAAGAATATTTCTTGTAAGAGGTGATACTAAACAAGCACTCATTTCTGCAGTCTGTACTGACTTTTTTCTTATTTGTATAAGGATTAGGGTTGTAAATCACAGTTAATTCACGTGATTAATTCAAATTAATCATGATTTAAAAATTAATCACGATTAATCACAGTTTTAATTGCAGTTAAACAATAGAATACCAAGTGAAATTTATTAAATATTTGTGGATATTTTTCTACATTTTCAAATATATTGATTTAAATTGTAACACAATACAAAGTGTACAAATGCACACTTTATATTTTTATTACAAATATGTACACTGTAAAAATGATAAAATAGTGTATTCACCTCATACAAGTACTGTAATGCAGTCTCTTTATTGTGAAAGTGCAACTTACAAATGTAGATCTTTGTTGTTATATAACTGCACTCAAAAACAAAACAATGTAAAACTTTAGAGCCTTAAAGTCCACAGAGTCCGACTTCTTATTCAGCCATTCACTAAGGGTATGTCTACACTATGAAATTAGTTCGATTTAATAGTCGATTTTTTAGAATCTGTTTGTGTCCCCACTAAGTGCATTAAGTCGGCGGTGTGCGTCCACAGTACCAAGGCTAGCGTCGACTTTCGGCGCATTGCACTGTGTGTAGTTATCCCACTGTTCCTGCAGTCTCTGTCCCCCACTGAAATTCTGGGTTGCGCTCCCAATGCCTAATAGGGCAAAAACATTGTTGCGGGTGGTTCTGGGCACATGTCGTCAGCCCCCGCACCCCTCCATGAAAGCAACAGCGAAAAATCATTTCTAGCCTTTTTTGTTTTTTTCTGAGATATCCATGCAGATAACATACCATGGCAAGCATGGAGGCCGCTCAGCTCACTGTCACTGTACATCTCCTGAGTGCTGCTGACAGACAGCAGGAGCTCCTTGCATTTGCAAGTTGGCAAAGATGGTTACCAGTAATACTGTTCTGTCTGCTGCTGTCATGGGTACTCTTGGCTGTCCTCAGTGAGGTCGGTCGGGGGCTCTTGGGCAAACACAGGTGCTCCTGGCTGGCCCCAGTGACGTCAGTCAGGGGTGCCTGGACAAAAATGGGAATGACTCCCCAGGTCATTCTATTCTTTAAGTTTTTTTTTCTAATGGAGATCCAATTCTGCCTGGACTATCAGGCAAGCCTACGAAAGAACCTGAGAGGCAAACAGCCACTCTGGGTCAGAGCCCCAGACATCTCGCAGAAATGATGAGCTGCATGCCATTTTAGGGGGTGCCCCAACAACTAACCCACATATTGCTTCCTTCGTCCTCCACCCCTCCCGCGCTACCTTGGCAGTTATCCCCCCATTTATGTGATGAAGTAATAAAGAGTGCATGAATTTGAAACAACACTGACTTTATTGCCTCTGCTAGCAGAGATCAAAGCGGGGAGAGGAGGGTGGTTGGCTTACAAGGAAGTGTGCCCAGTCGGCAGCACCGTGCGCTCACACCTACCCCAGCCTATCCCTTGCTCCCATGGCTCATGAAGCCTACATAATAGTCAGGAACAGTCCAACTATAGGCTGAGCAAGTGCAGAATGGTGGTAAAATGTGCATTTGGACACTTAAAAGTGCGCTGGCATAGTTTACTGACTTGGTTAGACCTCAGCGAAACCAATATTCCCATGCATCTGATGAAGTGAGTATTCATCCACCGAAGGTTATGCTCCAATACATCTGTTAGTCTATAAGAAGTTAGTCTGTAAGGTGCCACAGGACTCTTTGCTTTTTACAGATCCAGACTAACACAGCTACCCCTCTGATACTTAACAATATTCCCCTTGTTATTAGTGCTTGCTGTCTGCTCCACAATATCTGTGAGAGTAAGGGGGAGACGTTTATGGCGGGGTAGGAGGTTGAGGCAAATCGCCTGGCCGCTGATTACGCGCAGCCAGACACCAGGGCAATTGGAAGAGCACAGCAGTGTGCGGTGCACATCGGAGAAGCTTTGAAAACCGGTTTCATGACTGGTCAGGGGGCTATGGTGTGAACGTTGTTTGTTTCTCTTTGATAAGAACCTGCCCCCTTGGTTCACTTCACTTCCTTGTAAATAAACCGCCCTCCCTTCCCCCCCCTTTGATCATGGCTTGCAGAGGCAATAAAGTCACTGTTCAAAATTCATGCATTCCTTATTACTTTGTCACACAAATGGGGGGATAACTGCCGAGGAAGCCGGGGGAAGGTGGGGGAAGAGGGAAGCACCGGGAGGGGTGGTGGAGGAGGAGATGATGGAAGGACAAGGCCACACTGCGCTTCAAAACTTATTGAATGCCAGCTTTCTGTTGCTTGGGTAGTCTCTGGGGTGGAGTGGCTGGGTGGCTGGAGGCACCCCCACCGCGTTCTTGGGCGTCTGGGTGAGGAGGCTATGGAACTTGGGGAGAAGGGCAGTTGGTCACTCAGGGGCTGCAGCAGTAGTCTGTATTCCTCCTCCTGCCTGTCCTGCTCAACAATATGCCGGAGAATGAGTTTGATCCTCGAGTAGCCTGAACATTGCTTCATGCCTCCTTTCATCACGCTGATGTCACATCTCCTCTTGCACGTCCCTCCTGTCCTCGCGTTCATTTTGTGCTCTTCTGCAGTCTGACATTGTCTGCCTCCGTGTATTCTGCTGGGGTTTTTCAGTGTGGGAGGACTGCATGAGCTCAGAGAACGTGTCATCGTGAGTGTGTTTTTTTCCGCTTTCTAATCATCGCTAGCCTCTGGGATGAAGATGATACGGGGAGTGTTGAAACATTTGCTGCTGCGGAAGGAAAAAAAGGGAGAGCAATGTTTTAAAAAGACACATTTTAGAGAACAATGGGTACACTCTTCCATGGCAAACTAAGCTGTTAACAATACATAGCACATGTGCTTTCTTTAGAAGATTGCATTTTGACTCTTTATATTGAGGGCCTGCTGGTTTGGTGTGAGAGATCACACACACAGGGCTGGCGGGCAACAGAATTCGGCTTGCAGGCAGCCATGGTAAGCCACAGTCTTTTGGCATCTTTAACCTTCATAACATATAGGAATGGTTTCAAGCAGCAGCTCCCTCGTGTCCCATATCAAGCATCCGTTGGGTTGGCCATTTAAAATGTGTTGACTATTTGAAAGAGGGGCTATGGTTTTCGGGTTAATGTGCAGCACAAACCCAACTAAAGCCCTCCACTCCATCCTATTCTCTGGGATAATTACTTCAACCCTCCCCCCACCTCGTGGTTAACATTTAGGATGATTTCTGTTCAGCCACAAGCAAATAGCCCAGCAGGAATGGCCACCTCTGAATGTCCTCTTAATAAAATTCCCCTATTTCAACCAGGTGACCATGAATGATAGCACTCTCCTAAGGATAACACAGAGAGAGAGAGAGAGAGAACAGATGTTGCTTGAATGCCAGCAAACACTGGGAGCATACACTGACATGCTTTGTTATGCAATGATTCCAGACTACGTGGTACTGTCCTGGTGTGTTAATGGAGGATGGGATAAGGCTACCCTCCTCAGAAACCTTTTGCAAAGGCTTTGAGAGTACATCCAGGAGAGCTTCACTGAGATGTCCCTGGAGGATTTCCACTCCATCCCTATACATGTTAACAGACTTTTCCAGTAGCTGTACTGGCCATGAATGCATCTCAAGTCTTCAGGGCAAATAATCATATAAGATTTACAAAGGTACACTCAGTAGAGGTGCCTTCTTTGCCTTCAAGGTCCGTGAGCCTGCCTTGGGAGGGTTGGGAGGGTACTGGCTCCAGGGTGATAAACAGTTCCTGGCTGTCGGGGAAAATGTTTTCTCTGCTTCCTTGCTGTGCTCTAACTTCAGTGTCATCATCGTCGTCCTCCTCTTCCTTGTTCCCTAAATCCACATCCCTGTTGCATGAGAGTCCATTGACAGAGTCAAAGCACAGGGCTGGGGTAGTTCTTGGGGCACCCCCTAGAGTGGCATGCAGCTCATCATAGAAGTGGCATGTCGGGGGCTCTGCCCTGGAGCGACCGTTTGCTGCGCTGGTTTTTTGGTAGGCTTGTCTCAGCTCCGTAAGTTTCACGTGGCACTGCTGTGGGTCCCTGTTATGGCCTCTGTCCTTCATGCCCTTGGAGACTTTTTGAATGGAGTTCAGCTAGCACGGATTCGTCTCCCCATACAGCGATCAGATCCAGTACCTGTAATTCGGGCCATGCTGGAGCTCTTTTGTGATTCTGGGACTCCATGGTCACTTGTGCTGATGAGCTCTCCACGGAGGGCAAACAAGAAACGAAATTCAAAAAGTTCCTGGGGCTTTTCCTGTCTACCTGGCCAGTGCATTGGAGTTGAGAGCACTGTTCTGAGTGGTCACAATGGAGCACTCTGGGATAGCTCCCAGAGGCCAATACCATCGTATTGCGTCCACACTACACCAAATTCGACCCGGCCAGGTCACTTTCAGCGCTAATCCCCTTGTCAGGTAGGAGTACAGAAATCAATTTTAAGAGCCCCTAAAGTTGACAGAAATGGCAGTGTCTTATGGACGGGTGCGGGGTAAAATCGATCTAACACTGCGAAATTTGACCTAAACTCTTAGTGTAGACCAAGCCTAAGACAAATAAGTTTGTTTACATTTATGGGAGATAATGCTGCCCGCTTCTTATTTAAAGTTTCACGTGAAAGTGAGAACAGGCATTCACATGATACTGTTGTAGCTGACATCACAAGATACTTACATGCCAGATGCGCTAGAGATTCATATGTTCCTTCATGGTTCAACCACCATTCCAGGGGACATGCGTCCATGCTGATGGGTTCTGCTCAGTAACAATCCAAAGCAGTGCAGACTGACACATGTTCACTTTCATCATCTGAGTCAGATGCCACCAGCAGAGGATTGATTTTCTTTTTTGGTGGTTTGGGTTCCATAGTTTCCACTTCTGACTGTTGCTCTTTTAAGACTTCTGAAAGCATGCGCCACACCTCACCCCTCTCAGATTTTGGAAAGCACTTCAGAGTCTTAAACCTTGGGTCAAGTGCTGTAGCTATCTTTAGATATCTTAATTTGGTACCTGCTTTGCGTTTTGTCAAATCTGTGTGAAAGTGTTGTTCTGCGTCATCATCCGAGACTGCTGTAATATGAAATACATGGCAGAATGCACGGAAAACAGCACAGGAGACATACTACTCTGCCCCAAGGAGTTCAGGCAAAATTTAATTAAGGCTTTTTTTTTTTTTTTTTAAACAAGCATCATCAGCATGGAAGCAAGTTCTCTGGAATGATGACCGAAGCATGAACGGGCATACAAATGTTTATTATACCTGGCATATAAATACCTTGCAAATACCAGCTGCAAAAGTGCCATGCAAATGCCTGTTCTCACTTTTCAGGTGACATTGTAAATAAGTGGGCAGCATTATCTCCTGTAAATGTAAACAAACTTGTTTGTCTTAGTGAATGGCTGAATAAGAAGTTGGACTGAATGGACTTGAAGGCTCTAAAGTTTTACACTTTTATTTTTGAATGCAGTTTTTTTTTATACGTAATTCTACATTTGTACGTTCAACTTTCAGGATAAAAAGATTGCATTACAGTACTTGTATGAGGTGAATTGAAAAATACTATTTCTTTTGTTTTTTACAGCACAAATATTTGTAATAAAAAATAATGTGAGCACTGTACACTTTGTATTGTGTTCTTACTGAAATAATATTGAAAATGTAGAAAATATCAAAATATTTAAAGAAATGGTATTCTATTATTGTTTAACAGTGCGATTAATTTTTTATTTGCGCAATTAATTGTGATGAATTGTTTTAATCGCTTAACAACCCTAATAAGGGCTAATCACATGAATAAAAGTTGCTGTTTTAGTGTATAATATTTTTAGTGTTGTAGCCACCTTGCAATAAGACTGCGTATACAGTTTCAGTTAGATATAATTTTAGATGCATCGACAAGTGCTGAGGTACTGAGAACATGTTTGATTCTAGAAAGAAAAATGTTGACATTCTCTAGCTCTTGTGTATTTCCAAGACTTTTATTTTGATTTTATAGCAATTATTTATTATACAGAGAAATATAGCATGCTGGTTTTATGTTCCTTGAAATGGTGTTTGTAAATAAATGCTGCTGACTTGCATGCAAGGGTTATTTATTAAGGATTTATGTGCGACATTAATACATTTTAACTTGCATTGGTTCAAAGATGCTCTCCCTGAGCTCACTTAGTAATTCTGATTGATAAATTCTTGTAATTTTAATGGATATGCAGTCGGCAGTTGAGGCAAGTATAGTGCTATTTAGTTGCTCAGTGTGCATAATTAATATAATTAATTGTTTTCCAATATTATTACTTCTGCAATTCTTAAAATCCGAGAAATGAACAAGTAATCTAGTTACATAGCATGTGTGATTATAGGATCCCCCATGCCCTCGGCAGTTTGGAAAAGTGGTATGGCTACTTTAAAAACCACATCTCTTATTTTTCCCCCAGCTGCTTCTCTGATATTTATTTTCTAACCTAGTAGGCCCGTTTGAAGCTCACATTAATCCAGGTTTAAGGTTTGTCCAATTCACTCTGTCAACGTTTGCTTTCCTGCCCCAGCCAGAGGTGAAAGTGAGCCAGTACCCACACTGGCCCACATTAACGTCCCTGCCCCTTTTGCCTCCCAACTGGGGGCCCTGCTGGTAGAGTCCATACCAGCAGGGCAGCCGACGGGGGGGCGGGAGGGAAGGGGCAGCAACGTTGTGGCAGCGCTTTAATGTTGCACTCTCCCTGTTTCAGGGCCACCGACGGGGTGGGGCGCAGCAATGTTAAAGCGCTGCTGCGGCAAAGGACCCTGTAGCACTTTAACATCCCTACCCCTTATGCCCCACCCCCCGGCCGCTGATGGGCAGGGGGGATGGAAGGGGCACAAAGGGAGCAGCTGCCCTGGGGCCGGCGATTTAAAAGGGCCTGGTGCTCCGGACGCTGCTGCCCCTACTGCAGGAGTGGTGTCTGGATCTCCGGGCCCTTTAAATCAACATGGGAGCCCCAGGCGGCGTGGTCCAAGGGCTGGCTGGGGGATGCAGACCCCTGCCCCTTCCAGGGCCCAGAGCTACGCCCTCCTCCCCCGTACCAGGAAGTGTCCTCAGTTACTTTCACCCCGACCCCAGCCACCCAGAAGCCACTACTAGAACATATGTGGACCATGTATATTGCATATTTAATAGATTTCCTCTTTGTGGAATACAACAAATACATTTATCATGTGGCAGAAATCCTGCAAATTATGAATTATGTGGTAAGAAGCTGATGCTGAGGTGTAGTCACTGTGGCTATTAACTGAACTTCTGTGTCTTCAACCAGCCACAGACAAGGGTGCAAAGCATAGCTATGATGAAGTCGCCAAGGGCAAGGCGGCAACTAAGTCTTGCGTTCCAGGGTTTGAAAGCGGTGTCACAGTTTCAGGGTAACTGCATCTGTATTCCCCCTCAGAATCTCTCAAGGATGCTCACTTAGGGTTTATGGCGCCCAGCTGTCCCTCTCTTCTGTGGAGAGATCCTGACCAGGATTTTAAGGCTGTACAGCTCCCTGCCTTCAACTGTGATCTCCCCAGCAAGCCAGTCTGCCTTAAGGCCACCACCTGTGCTTTGATTTTTTTTCTTTGAAGCTATGAATGGTGTATTGCAACTTCCAGCAGGCACAAGTTACTACACAACTCTTTCCAAGCAAGCACTTTTATTGTAGGTTTTCTTTGCAATTCTTTTATTTTCAGAATAAACAGATTTAAATACACGATGAGTCTTATGGGGCCCTATTAGGCCAAAGTTTTTCTAACCTTTCCCTTTGTCTGCTTACTGGATCAGAAAGAAGGCCCTGAGTCAGTCTAACCAGAGCCTTTTTATGCTTAAAGCCTTTTCTTTGTTGGTCTCTGGAAAATACAATATCTGCAAACCTCCTAAGGGGTGGTACTTCTCTGGAGGTGTTTAAAAATTAATCTTAATCACTCTCCCTCCCTACTGTTTTCGGTTTCTGGAGGAGCTATGAGAACCTTACCCTAATGGAGCAGACGACAATCATACATACATGCCTTAGCCCACAGTGATACAGACACTTAAAACAATATGCTCCACAAAAGATACTGCATGTGATTGCAATATCTGTTACAATTAGGGTTCCCAAATTCCTAACTGCAGAAAACTGAACTGCCCTGCCCTGCCCTGCACCTTTTTCGAGGGCCCCCCTCTTGCTTAGTCCAGCTCCTTCCGTCTGTCGTACGCTGTCCCCTACCCTTATTTGCTCATGTTCACCAGGCTGGGGCAGGGGGGTTGGGAGTGGGAGGGGATGAGGGCTCTTGGTGGGGTGAGGGGTCTAGGGTGGGGCAGGGGATGAGGAGTATGGAATGCAGGAGGAGACTTTGGGCTAGGGGGTGGAGCTGAGGGGTTCAGAGTGTTGGAAGGGGCTCCTGGCTGGGAGTTCGGGCTCCAGGGTGGGGCCTGAAGTGTGGGAGGGGTCTCTGGGCTGAGACAGGGGTTGAGGTGTGGGAGGGGGTGCAGGCTCTGGGCCAAAATGAGGGGTTCAGAGTGTGGGAGGGGCCTCCTAGCTCTGGTAGGGGGTTGTTGTGAGGGATCTGGCTGGGGATGCGGGCTCTGATATGGGGCTGGGGATGAGGTGTTTGGGGCGCAGGAGAGTGCGGAAGGCAGTGTGGGCTTCAGTGGGGGAATTTGGGTGCAGGAAGAGGATCAGGGCTGGCGCAGGGGGATGGGACGTGGGAGGAAGTGCAGACTTAGGGAGGGAGTTTGGGTGTGGGAGTAGGCTCAGGGTCGGGGCGTGGGAGAGGGTGTGGAATGTGGGCTCAGGACTGGGGGTTGAGGTGTGGGAGAGGGTGCAGGAGGGAGTTTGGTTGCTGGAGGGGGTTCCAGGCTGAGGCAGGAGGTTGGGCTGTGGGCTATGGGCGGTGCATATCTCAGGCAGCTCCGGGGAGTGGCTGGCAGGTCTCTCCTGGCAGCTTCTAGGTGGAGGTATGGCCGGTGGCTCTGCATGCTTCCCCTGTCCATAGGCGCCATTGGCCACAGTTCTCGGTCAATGGGAGCTTCAGAGCTGGCGCTCGAGTGGCGACAGTATATGGAGCCCCCTGGCCGTCACTGCACTTAAGAGCCGTAGGACATGTGGCTGCATCCAGGAGCCAGGGCAGGCAGGGAGCCTGCCTTAGGCCTGCTGCGCTGCCAATCGGACTTCTAGCGTCCTGGTCAGCAGCGCTGACTGGAGCTGCTAGGGTCCCTTTTCAACCATTCTGGTGAAAACTGGACGCCTGCCAACACTAGTCACAGTGAGGAATGGGGGCTGGTGGTGAGGCCAACAGTCCATGCCGGCAGACAAAGAACCTTGGTCGTGAGCCCATGAGACGACAAACAGCAACAACATCAGTAAAAATTGGGAGCGAGGGAAGAGTAACAATGCATTAGTCCTACAGATGCTTTGAAAGGTATTAGAAAGTTGGGTGGGTGATTTATCAGTTATCCTTTTGAGTGACTTCTAATTCCTCCCTCAGATGGGGAGGGGAGAATGGAGAAAACACATGGAAGTTTGAGAGTCCTGTTTCCTTTTCTTTTTCCCTTTGCTTCTCTCCCTTCCTCCTGAAAGGGGTTGATGTAGCCCTATTTTTGATTTTAACTTTGATCTGTATCTTGGAGAACTGACTGTCAAATACTTCAGCCAGGTTTAATAATACTGGTAATTTAGCCATAAAAGTATTAAGTGTTTTGTAAAAGTAAAAGCTAAACTGAGTGAGTAGCTAAACCTTGTTTAAAGGCAGAAAAATATTTTTATTAGCAAATCACTTAACTGTTTTCAGGCTGACATATTCCAGTTCAGGCATTATTTTATACAGTCTCAAGGCTTTTGCAATGTGAGGAAGTGGAAACCTTTTAAGGCTAAAACTAGGCTTTTTTTGTGGCTTGATTGTATGAGTGTGAAAACCCACTTCCCTTTGATAGTGCTCTGTGGCACATGAAGTCTTTCAGTAAAAGTCTCAACCACACAGACTTTCTGTGGTTAATTAGAGACTGCTTAAAAGCTTTGCAAAAAGAGAAACAGAGCTGATTTAGTTGGATAGGTGTTTTTGTTTGCGGGAGGAAGTTATTATATGAAGATAAAGTCAATGACTTCTGCTGTATACTTTTATGGAATAACTTGTCTTCAATGGGCCATTTACCAGGCTTAATATATGGCTGTTATATTGCAGGTGATAGTTAGATACTACATTAATCACATGTAATTGTCACTGGAAATCATTTGTAAATTTGCTAATTTAAAAAGAGAGTCTAATTGAGAAGATGTCATGAATTTTTAACCATCTACTGGTGATGCTGATCACATATAAAGGGGGCCTTCATGGATCTGATTTTGAATTTTTCATGGTATTGTTTTTTTTTTTCTCGTGGTGATAGCCTTTGCCTTGCTTTTTCATGCAGAGATTGTAGTCTTTCCCTAGTTGAGACTGTGAGTACCTGTTACCAATCTGAATTTTGACTTCCTATGTACTTCACAGCCAGGAGTGAGTTTTCTGGTTAGGTAAGTTTGCTAATCGGTGAGAACTTTAATGACATGAAATATTTTTTTTCACTTTCATTTTCAAAATACCCATAAACATTTTGTTTTTGTAATATATTCAGCAAGCTTCATACATCATTGATTGAGGTCTTGAGCTTGCGAGTCTGGCAATCCCTTGGACCAAATGCAGAACTAAGTGAAACTTGCTGTACATTAGTTTTCCTATCCTCTGTCTGTTTAACCTTCCTGTTCTAAACAGATGCACAGTTGTTTCTGGTCTGCAGGCTCAATACGATGTTCTTGATGTGTGAGCTTTTCCTAGTTCTTCTTAGTGGGATATTTAATTTTAAAACCTATTTTCCCATATGTATTGGTCTGTAAATTCACATACTCAGGAGAAACCCATCTCAACCTTTTAGAATTTGAACTGAATGTGTAAGCGGGGCATTCTTGAAATTGTTGTTTTTGGTGCTTGTCTTGCTCATTAGTGAAGCCAGAGGTGGAATTAAAAGCTGCAGCTGCCAAAGTTGTATTTTTTAAAGCATATGTTGGTGTGCTTAGGATACATGCTGCTCATAATACCATTGCAGAGCTTATCTTGGAAATATTAAAAAATAAAAAAAAGAGAAAATATGTAACTTGATACAAAAACAAATTTCAGTGATTTATTTCTCAAATACCTTGAGTTATGCTTTTTAATCTATATTAGCATCATCAGGCATTTAGATAGAGGAAAGTTCTTTTAAAAAAAGATTAAAATAATTTAAATTTAATAAACGTATTAATCAGCAATCCAGTCTGTAGTTGAAATTTATGGCAGGTATTGTACAAGTGGTGAGAACAGATTCCATAAGTGCCAACTCACAATAGCAGAATAAATATTCTACATTTAAAAAAAATGTTTAAGCTCACCCTGCATATATCCATTTTTCTGTCCACAAAGGGAAAAGTAACTTAACATGAAATTGACCAGTGATGTCCGGTGCCAGATAGCAAGACAATCTATACTGCTTAAGTGCTGCATAGGGAGGAGGAGGAAGTTCAATGGGAGAAGAAGCAGGCAGACAATGCTTGTGCATCGCTTGTGTGTCATGAAACGGGTGCCTCCACCAGCCTTGCAGAGGGCACTGAAGAGGACAATGATATCTGCACCTATGTAGAGCTAGTGGCTTGGAGGGTCTGCAGTCTCTGCTTCCGTCCATAGTTTGGAACAGGGGTAGCTAACCTATGGCACAGGTGCCAAAGGCGGCACGCAAGCTGATTTTCAGTGGCACTCATGCTGCCTGGATCCTGGCCACCAGTCCGGGTGGCTCTGCATTTTGATTTAATTTTAAATGAAGCTTCTTAAACATTTTGAAAATCTTACTTACTTTATATACAACAATAGTTTAGTTATGTATTATAGGCTTATAGAAAGAGACCTTCTTAAAACATTAAAATGTATTACTGGCACACAAAACCTTAAATTAGAGTGAATAAATGAAGACTTGGCACACTACTTCTGAAGGGTTGCCGATCCCTGGGTTGGAATCATGTCAGAGAGGGGTGCGATAACACCTGGCTGGTGCTGGGGAGGAGGTGGTGTTCACCACTCTCGTGGTATTTAATTATTCAGGATCTGTGTTTTGTGAGTGAAGTAGATTTTACCCTTGATCTGTACCAAATTAATTGCATATGTGAAGCGGAGTGGCATAGGGGTGTGTGTGCCAGGTATATGAATGCATATACATACTTTTAAAAAGACTTTTTCCGTTATTGCTGAATTATGATTGAAACATCAGTGCAGTTGCCAAGCACTTGCTATGTGTGCAGACGGTTCACACAGATATGTTAAGTTGTAGAACTATAGTTTGCATTGTTATTGGTCCCACTAGGCAGCACTGGTTTTACTTAATTTTGGAGGAGGTATGAGAATCTCCAGTTTCTTAATAGCATTCTCTTCTCCCCCAACCCAGTGCTCATTCCCCTTGCGGACAAAGCTCCTGCTTCTTTCATCCCTTCTGTCATTGTCCTATTTAAAGAAGAAAACAGTAATAACTGGCTCTCCCAGGCCCATTTCTTTAATTACTAAGAGGGTGCCACATCGAATTACCTGTCTCACTAGGTATAGAGCATGCCATGGGCTCGTTCTAATTTTGTTTTCACTATTTGCCTTTAAGTAACAAAGGGCAAGTCAGGCTTTCCTGACAATTATAGCTACAAGCTGAAGCAATAGGCTTTTTAAAATTTTGCTTCTGGTTGTTCTTTAGGATTTCTTCTGGTCCAGAGGTTTATTCCTCTTTTAAAATGTTCTCTCTACTGAACAGCTGCAATGTCACTTAAACACATCTGCAGAAAGTCTCCAAAGATAGACTTTCATACCTTCTACTTTGTAGAGTTTTTTATTTTTAAAAATTCCCCTCCTTTTTCTAATGGCAATACAGTCAGTCTAATGACTTTTTTCCATTCCTTCCTCCCCCACCCCCCTCCTGGCTAGTCCTGGCTGGGCTTGGGGTAGTGGTGAAGTGCACTTCCCCTGCATGGAGTGGCTGGGCTGGATCAGACCCACCCCCAGAAACCATCCCCAGTTCCCTACCCTTTCCCCCCACTTCCTGCCCCCATTGCTCCCCAGCTGCAGGAGGCGAGGTCACTGTACAGGAAGCTGCTTCCCTATCTGCCCAACCCCTGTGCATCTGGACCTCCCTGCACCCGAACCTCCAACCTGCCAAGCCCTTCCTCCGGACCTCTGCCTAATCTGCACCCAGACTCCCACCCCTGCACTCACATGACTCCTGCACCCAGTGAGCCCCACCTGTCTGCATCCAGACCACTCTCTCTGCTGAGCCTCTCGCACTCAACCCCCCTCCCATGACCTGGATCCTCACCCCACTGAGCCCTAACCAACTGCACTTGGACCCTTATCCCACCGAGCCCCACTCCCACAGCATCTGGACCCCCTGCTGAGCCCCTCACACTCAGAGCCCCCCTTCCCCCGTTGAGTTCTAGCCACCTTCACCTAGATCCTCTGCCTCAGAGGCCTTTGCTCCAAATCCAGAACCTGCCAACCAGCCCTGTACATCCAGATCCCCTCCATACCCAGACTCTCCCCACTGAGCTGCCTGCACCCAGATTGCCCCACACAGAACCCTCTCACCTCACACTTGGATCACCCCACACTAAGTCCCCCAATGCTTGGATCCTGCTGGGCTGAGCCTACCTGCCCACACCTGGTGCAGAGAGCCTGGACCGTGGGGCGCTTCTGGGGCATGTCAGAGTCGGGTGCAGCCTCACTGCTGAGTCACTGTCCAGGTGGTGTGGGGGGAAGGGATTGCAGAGTAATCTTCCACCTCCACAATTATAGCTACAATGGCCTGTGCTCCCCACTGACATACTGGAGCCTCCACATTTGTCAATAAATAAATGACATTGGCAGAATTTTAAAATATTGTGCACAGAATTTTTTTTTTTTTTTTTTTTTTTTTGCACATTGTTCTCAAGAGTACTGTTTCTGAGTGGTTCAGCTATAGTTACCTCTTGGCCCAGATCCTGTGCTCCACCAAGGATTAAAACAAGAATTGCCTCTCCCCTGGTGGGTTCCAGGAATAGCTGTTCCAATAAGTAGCCCTGGTGTCTAGAACTTTTATCTCTGCATCACTCCCTAATATCACATTTATCCAGTCAATGTGAGGATAGTTAAAATCCCTCATCATTATTATGCTTTCTGCTTCTGTAGCTTCTCTAAACGCTCTTAGCATTTTGCAGTCACTGTCAGCACCCTGGTCAGATGGTCAGTAGTATAAACCTACTGCTATACTCTTTTTATTTGAGCATGGAATTTCTATCCGTAAAGTTTCTATGCTAGTGTGTACATTATTTGGTTTTATGCTTTCTTTAACATATGCCACTCCCAGACCAGCACTGCCTATCCTGTCATTCCAGTGTATTTTGTACCCTGGTATTATGGTGTCCCATTGATTATCCTAATTCCACCAAGTGTCCACGATGCCTGTTTTATTAATATCCTCATTTAATGCCAAACACTCTAGGTGCTTCCCCCACGTGCCTCCCCCAAGTGTCCCCGGGCCCCAGCTTGCTGCCTCTGCTTGCCTTCCCGGGTCCCTTGAGCAGACTGCAGCTGCATGCTGCCTCCCTGCATCAACTGCCACTGCAGGGTCCTTGTCTCCCCCCTCCCCCCAATCCACTACTGCCAGGGCAGGCTGACCTTGCCCTTCCCCCTTAGACCCTTTCATTTTCCAATGGGACCCTCTACCAGCACAGGGCCCCCCACCCCCGTCCGCAGTCACCACTCCTGCCTCACACTGGACAAAGGGCAGCCCCATGCCCCACCCCCAGTGAAGCTACAGTGAGGGGCAACAGCAGGGGAGGAGGTGCACCTGATGGCAGCCCCCCCCCCCCCCCGGCACCCACTGCAGGGGAGACAAGGGGGCTTCTTGTACCTGAAAGGGGCCCTAGGAGCACATGCAGTGGCAGTGGTGCGAGGTGAGTGTGGTGCGGGGGGGAGAAGGGGGAGGGCTCCCCCAGAGCTGCCTGCAGGGAGAGGGCTGGGGGGGAATCGTCCTCTCCAGCCCTTGCCCCGGGGCAGCATGTCTGCACCCCAAACTCCTCATCCCTAGCCCTGCCCCACCCCAGAGCCCTCACCCCCTGTACCCCAACCCTCTGCCCTAGCCCTGAGCCCCTTCCCACACCCCAACCCCCTTATCCACAGCCTTCACCCCGCACCCCAGGCCTCTGCCTGAGCCCCTCCCACACCCTAAACCCCTCATCACCAGCCCCACCCCAGAGCCCTCACATTTTGACATTATTTTAAAAAATGTACAGTAACTCCTCACTTAATGTTGTGGTTATGTTCCTGAAAAATGCTACTTTAAGTGAAACTATGTTAAGCGAATCCAATTTCCATATAAGAATTAATGTAAATGGAGGGTTAGGTTCCAGGGAATTTTTTTTGCCAGACAAAAGACGATATTTTATATATATATACAGAGTATAAGTTTTAAACAAACAATGTAATACTGTACACAGCAATGATGATTGTGAAGCTTGGCTGTGGTGGTGGAGTCAGAGAGTAGGATATTTCCCAGGGAATGCCTTACTGCGAAATGATGAACTAGTACTTGGCTGAACCCTCAAGGGTTCATACATTGTTAATGCAGCCTCACACTATAAGGCAGCAGGAATTGAGGGGGGAAGACAGCATAGCAGAGAGACAGAGACACACACCCTGTGCGTGAGAGAGAGGCTTTGAGACAGCAGCTGCTGCCAGCAAGCTACCTTCATTCTGAGCCCTGTTGTGTCCCCCCTTGCTCAGTGAAGATGGGGTGGGGGGAAGGAATGGGGGATGGGGACACCCTGACAGCAGCACCCCTCTCCCCCCTGCACATAGGGTGACCAGACAGCAAGTGTGAAAAATCAGGATGTGGGTGGCTCCTCTAATTAGCTACCTGGACTCTGGAGAAGATGCACATGTAAGGTGAGGTGGTGGCATTGGGGGGAATAGGGAATAGGTAGGAGAGGGCAGTGGTGTGAGAAGAGGGCGTGGGGGAAATTTGGGATGTGCAGGGCTATGATGGCCAGAGAAAGAGGCTCAGGGCTGCAGATGCTAGGGAGAGACCCCCCTCCCTTCCCAGCTTCAGCTCTGTGGCAGGGGAGAAACTCTCCCCCCGCCCCCCTCCGGCCTGCTTTCCAGAGAGAGCTCAGGGGCTGCTGCAGTGGGGAGGAGAAAGGAAGAGAACACCCCTTCTTCCCAGTCCCAGCTTGAGGGCTGCTGCAGCAGGGGAGAGAGGGCACATCCATCGTATTAGAAAGGTTAAGACTACTGATATTAAAATATGAGTTGTGTGCTTTTGTGTGTAGAACAAAAAAAGTTGTTTATTATGTAGGCGTTTTTTTATATAGCACTTTTACCAAAGTGCTTTACAATAATTAGCTAACGGTACATTAAGCATTTGGAAAGATCATTAAGTGGTCCACCAAGACCCTCAGCAATTTTCAAGTGGTCTGTGGAAAAAAAAGTTTGAGAGCCACTGCTCTAATTGATCAGCAACGTAACAACAAAACAGCGTTAACCAGGACAACTTGAAGTGAGGAGTTACTATATATTGGCTTACAAGACAGGTGTGTGTGGGGAGTGGGGTGGGAGTGGCGGGGCTTGGACCTGTTCTGGGCACCACCAAAAATTTATAAAACCTGCCGCCCTTGTATATATAAGCACTTGTATGTTTTGTCAGTATTCATTTGCTTGCTTTCTTGTGTTTTTTATTTAAATAGGACTCTATTTCATTTGACTGTTCATCACTATCTCCTGTTTATACTTTACCAACTTTCCTGTCCTCTTTACTAGGTTAGAGTTCCTCCTTTAATAAATTCATCCGTAAAGGATGTCACTGCTCTAACCACATACTCCTCTGCACCTGTCTGCTTTCCCTAGCCCTTAGTTTAAAAAATCTTCTATGACCTTTTTAATTTTATGTGCCAGCAGTCTGGTTCTGTTTGGTTTAGGTGGAGCCCATCCATCCTCTATAGGTCACTCCTTCCCCCCCAAAGGTTGCCCAGTTCCTAATAAACTTAGATCTCTCTTCCCTACACCATCTCATTTTTCATTGAAATCTTGCAGTTCTGCCTGTCTTACTGGTCCTGCATGTGAGAGTGCTACCAAGGAGGTTTTGGGCTTTAATCTCTCATCCTGCAGCCTAAATTTGGTTTCCAGGACCTCTTCTTTCTTCTCTATCTTTCCCTATGTCATTAGTATGTACATATACCATGATCACTGGCTCCTCCCCAGCAGTGCCTGTAAGGCTATCTAAATATCACGTGAGATCTTCAAATCCCCCACTGCTATTGCCTATATTATCCTAATAACTGAGGTGCTAGCCTGCAGAGTGGTATCCTCAGAGTGAGAGGGTGCCATGACCTCTCCTGGAAGGTGGGTCCCAACTATGGGATCATTGCCCTTTGTGCCTTTCTTGATGCTCTCATGCCCTGAGGCATTCATTCTCCTCAACAACACAGAGGCTCTCAGATGGAGGTGGGACTGCACTACTGTGTCTCTGAAAGCCTCCTCTGTATACCTCTCTGTTTCCCTTAGCTCCTCCAGTTCAGCCACTCTTGCCTCAAGAGCTTGTACTCTGTCTCTGAAGGGCATGAGTTGCTTGCATATCCTGCACATATAAGCTACCTGTCTCATGGGCAGGTAATTACAAGTTATACTTGTTCGTTGTCCACCTTGTGGAAATGCCAAGTCAAAGCACTGGGTTTTATGTGAAGATTAGATGGTGGTTAGATCTGTGGTTGTTCCAAAGGATGTTCTAGAGCTGTGAGCTTTCATGGCAGTGTGTCCTTTTGCCCTCTTTATCGATTGTTCCATGGTACGTGATGAGCACAGCTGTGGTGGTAATCCTGGTCCTGGAGATAAGTGGTCTCTGAGGTAACTGGGGTCAATCCTATTCTAGTCCTAGAAGATGAAGATTAAGGCCTTGAAGCTGATTAGGTACTCTTTGGGAACAAGTATAGAGAGCAGAGCGCTGAGGTTGATGCATTCATATCAACTGGTACCGCTTAATAGGTGGTCTGTATGAGCTGGAGTTCCTTCAAGGCCCTTTGAGTACTCAGTAAGCATATTATGTTGCAAGTAGTCCCTTCCTTGGAGAGTTCTTCAAGCATTTCCTGCAGCTGCCAGGTCTACACCTTTAAGGATGGAGTAAAACCTCTTATGTTACTGCCTGTAGTGACAGAAAACATTCCTGGCCACTCTAGGATTTTCTATGGGCAAAGCATAGTCTCTGGGAGACTTTAAGACGTAGAACCATCTATAGGGAAATGCCATCCATGTATGGTGGTGGTACCATGTTTGGCATGCGCTGCAGAATGCTTTCTATTTGCTGTTCAGCCAGTGTTCTTCGTTCTCCAGAACATTATTTCAAAAATGACTACTATATTAAAGGAAAATAGCATGGAAAATGTACAGGTAAAGAGCTGTTGGGGACTATTTCTATTTAATGCAACTTTGTGATAGTTAAAATTACAGTTTATCCTCTTAAATTCATTGTTCATTTATGGAAAGGGCAACAGACTTGGTACACACTGAATCGACAGCACTGGGTGCTCACAGAAATCTTCCCATGATTTGAGAAAAATGAAATAATGTTTCCAGCTTCCCCTGCCCCCCTCCAATACTCTCACACATGTCCTTTATATAATATGGGCTACTGTTTTTACTTAGTGTTGGCTTTGTGTACAGAAGATTGTAGAATGGGAGCAGTGATCGTATTTGACTGTTTTATGGTGAAAACAAGCACACATGAGCTCTTTAGCTTAATTAACAGTGACACCGAGGTGTGTTACCTTTGGGACTAAGACATTAATTCAGCCACCTTTGCTGTTTTGCCCTGAACCTTACTAGAGAAATACGAAGCTATGTGGAACTAAATGGAGTCTTTTAATTCATGGCACCACGTGCGCTCTCAGAAGTTGAATCAAATAAGAACCCTTCTGTCTCTCTTAATTATGAGTTGTTATTTAAGTACTCACTATCTTTTAAGAATTCCATTATTTCTCTGAAGTTGTATGCCCTTGAGTAGTGGTATTAAATAAATCAAAAGAGCTAGGCAGAGAGTTGAAGCTAGGCAGAGAGTTCTGGGTTATTTCTCAGAAAGTTGATTTGATTCGGAAGTTATTGTCGATCAAAAAGCCAAATGGAACAATCAAATGTTTTAAGGTGGTTGGCAAGGGTTTCTTGTCCTTGTTAGCTGAAACTGGTGTTTCAATCTGAATGCTGGTTGTAAAGTTCTTCTCAATTAATGTCTTCCAAGACCAGGTAATATTACTTTTTTCTCCCCATCCTTTATCCAAAAGTAAAAGGCATTACCCATAACTACAGCATTGGAGAATGGAACATTTGTTTCTTGCATGAAAGAGATAATTGTTTTCTGAAGATGCACATATTTAAAAGATTACTTTGCCTTGGTTCAAATATGGCTTGTCTGGGACTCCTTGGCTCAAAATTTGAAGGGTCTGTTTTCAGAGAACACCAGTTAAAGGTATTTTATTTCAAAAGGCACCCATCTCAACAGATTATTACTCTTGGAATCTAAAATCTCCAGAGTTGTCTTTTTAAAAAAAAATTAAAAAAACAGAGAGGACAAAAAGCTGTGCGCAGTAGGGAAGGCTAACAGATTCCAAAATACAATACCTAGAAGGTGGGAGAGTCGGGGCCATTTTGGCTCAGGAGTAGACTTGGTTCTGTGCAGTTAGCTGTAACCAGACTCTACGCCTTATTTCAGATGGTGCTGGCATCAAATTTGTCTTGGACAAGAGAGGGCTGTTAGGCTCACTGAACCTTTCACTTCTCTCCTGAGCATGGCTGATAACTTTGCTACGAGGAAGTTAAATGAATGTTGTCTATTGGCTGACGAGAGTGAGAGTCTCTTGTTTGGAGGAATCGCTGTCTGGTGTCTTCTCCTCAAAGATGTGATCCACTGCCCTGTTGGGCCAGGGGTCGCTTGTGTGATACCAGTGTGCATTTTCATGGCCTGTCTATATCTGTTTCTTTCTAGCTAGGTAGGTAAGTAGTTGCTCAGTGTGTCTAGTGAGATATTGCTGAATTGCGCACCTGCAGGGCTTCCCAAAGCAGAAGGGCAAATTCTGGTGCCTCACTGTGTGTTTATATAGAACATGGTGGCCCGATTGCTTGAACCAGAGTCTCTTGTTGAACATCGTTGAACATCCTCAGACTATTCAGGTCTGCATTCATATTCAGTTGCTGTTCTTACAAGACTATGTTCCTTGGATGCTGTTAATCTACCTCTGCACCCCGTTTCAGGTGGGATGTATCTGTAATTGCTTCCATTTGAGGGAGTGGATTGTGGAAGTCCATGTCTTAATGGTGAATTTTCCCTGGCATGCTTGCAGTCTAGAAGTTTTCTGCCACCTAGGTATGTGTCTGAGTCATTAGTGAATTAATCCTCATGATGCCACTGTCAGGTAGGGATGTATTATCCTGATTTTACAAGTGTATACGAAGAGAGTAAATGACTTGCTCAAGGTAACACAGGAAACCTGTCAGACCTGTGACTATAGTCCAGATCTCCTTAATGCCAAGCACATTCTTCTTCCATACATGTATCTGGAGATCTTAGTAAAATTGAGGTTTACCTGTTTGGTGTCCAAAAATGCAGTGTTCCTTTTCAGCATTTGCACTTATGGGAACTTAGGTAAAAGAGTGCTGTTGAAGGCTCAGTCTGGAAAATATCAGTGTTGAAAGTAACCAGAAGTAAAATACAGTAACTCCTCATGTAACATTGTAGTTACGTTCCTGAAAAATGCGACTTTAAGTGAAATTATGTTAAGTGAATCCAATTTCCCCATAAGAATGAATGTAAATTGGGGGGTTAGGTTCCAGGGAATTTTTTTTGGCCATACAGTACAGTACAGTTCTATAGCTGAGAGGTGCCCCGGCCTTACCCACACAGGCACAGCCAACTGGAACTGGAGACAATGAGGCAAGCAAGGAGGCTGAAGGTGTTGTAGGCTAGAAGAAACATGTTGCGCAGCAGCAGCGGCAGCTTCCCCTAGTCTGCAAGCACCAAGGGTGGGGGGCTCAACCCTCGGTCTGCCCATGCCACCTCTTCCCCCAAGCTCCACCCTTAATCCACCTCTTCTTCCCCCCCTCTTCCCCCTTCACTCCGCATTCTGAGTCCTCGCTCCTCCCCCCACCCTCCTGAACGCTATAAGCCAGCTGATTGCTGCAGGCAGAAGGAGGGGGAAGGCGCTGATCTGCAGGGTTTGCCGGCAGGCGGGAGGTGCTGGAGGGGGGAGTGTAGAGGAGCTGATGAGAGGCTGCCAGCTGTGGACAAAGCAGGCAGCCAAACATTGTTATAACGAAGCATTGCACAACTTTAAATGGAGCATGTTCTGTAAGAGATGTAAGATTGAAACAACATTAAGCGAGAGGATGTTAAGTGGGGAGATACTATATTTCCCTTTGGTTAACAAGGGTGTGCGTGTGTCTGTCTGTCTGCCTTTTGGTAACACTGGTTTGCAATGTTGCAGTATTATTGGACCCTGGGCTGCTACCAGCTGTCCAAAGGGGCACAGTAGCTAAGATTGTAGTGGCTGGTTTGACAGCCTTCTCTAGTGGATGCTCTTTATGCCACACTTTTCCATAAATTTGCCACCTCCAGATTGTGTTACCATAAAACAGTTCAGTTGGGGCTGCACTTCAAGAGCACTCACACTTCAGCTAGCACAGAGCATTGCCCTCCACTTACATGGGGGAGTTTCAGGGAACGAGATGCCTGTTTTCCAGAGATTTCACTGGTTCCAAATTCATTCTGAGTGCAATTTGAGGATTGGCTTTGAATTCTAAATCCTTCTGTGGTTTGTGTCCTGTATACCATGGTGGCTGTCCCTCTCTGTAGCTTATCGGAGATTAGTGAGTCTGTGTTCTATACATCTGGAGTTGGTGGCAAACCAACTGTTAATTGTCTTGTAAGGCATTCAGATATCACAGTAATGAGTGTGCACAGATAATGACACGACGCTATCATTCTTCATGCGTCATTCATCTGACGAAGTGGGTATTCACCCACGAAAACTCATGCTTCAATACATTTGTTAGTCTATAAGGGCCACAGGACACTCTGTTGCATTCTTCTTCATGTTACAGTTTATGCTCCTCTTTCACCCTTTGGCCTAACAGACCCATCTTCTAAGCAGGCTTCAGAACGCTTCTACTTAATCAGTTTTGCTTTCAGATGGAGGTTTGAGTAGAGATCTCTAGTTAGGCAGGCTGGATTTTTAGTGCTAATTTTTTTTACACACTAATTTAGAGGTGTAAAGTTCCTTTTCATTGATTGTATGCCAAGGGAGATGTAGAAAAATGCGCGGAATAATTTTGAAAATAAATAATTCAGACCTCTGTATCTAATTTACAGTATCCAGACTTGTATCTGTCAGGGTAAATCACTGAAAACATGTAGCTGATTTCTAAATAATAATTGTAAAAGAATCTCAGGTGCCTTAGGTCTCTTCTTAGTTAACGTTAACATGACCCCCAAGGGAAAGGAGTGAGGAGGGAGAAACAGTGATAACTGGGTTATCAGACTTTTTTTCCCTTGGCCAGAAACTCTGGAAACACCTGAAAGTTTATTAAGAATATGAAATATTTCTGCTATTGAAGTGAGGGTTCATCTTTTACTTCCAGTATCTGGGTTTTGCTTCCTTCATTTTACATTTATTACCGTTCTGTGCTGTAAAGCTACATTGTCTTCCTCTCTGGGACTAGATCACAGCATATTGACAAGCTGTTAATGCCCGTCAGCAGGTTCCATGTGGACAGTTAGTCCACAGCAGGCTAGTGTGGGGTGGATTCGCATGCCAGCTTGTTGTGAAATAATCATTGATGTCGAGAAGCCCTTAGTACTGACCATTTTTACATCCACAGAATCATATCGAGCACCGATTTATTAAATCTCCCTCAAATTCCCCACAATTATTCTCGATTTTAATAGCTTTGGTGCATATGTTACTAGTTTCACATCAAATCTTGTTTCTGTGGCTTGTAAAATGTTGTTTTAAAGCATTAGTGGTGAAGAGCTGGAATCTTTATTTTTTCCTGCAGCGTAAAAAGCAGTACACATGGGGGAAGCAAAAATTCAGAAGACCTATCTCTTGCCAGCTCCATTTTCAACACAGCCTATTCTAGACCAAAACTTTTCCAATGGTTTTGGCTGTTTCCTCTGAGGTCTCTTTCAGCCTCTGAAGCATCCTACCGATATAATAAATAGATAATTTTCAAAAAGCTCTTTAAAAAGTGATACGTGTTCACATTTACCACAATTTTTATAAGATTCATAATGCAGGAATAAGATTGTCATGCAACGTGCACAATTTTCAAGTGGATCCACATTAATCTTTTCCTGACAAAGGTAGACGAAGAGTAAAATTATGATGGAGGAAGGATCAGCACTACTTGAGATTGAAATAAATCAAGACAGCCAAGGAATATTTTTGACTTTTCACTTCTAAATGCTGATCCATCTTAAGCTATGTCATAGTTACACAAGCACATTTTAAAATCCTTTCCTGTATAATTGACTAGATGAACTCAGTCTTCCATTAAAACTAACTTCACACGCTTTGTAATTAAAGTACTGTAACTCATCAGTGCTACAGCAACATCTCTTGTGGAGAGGCACTTCTCTCCATATATTTGAAAATTCATAGCTTTGACATAACTTGATCAGTTCTTAATTGTATGTTAAAGCATTTTGCACTGTGTTGCTAGCAATATGAATATGAGTGGAACAATGGATGTCTTTATTTTTTTTAATGCACTGGCATTCTGCTCCTGCTGTTTGCTGCATCTCTCTCTCTGTCCCCCCTTGCCCTTCTTGTTGCCAGTACCAGTGAAAGGGGATACATATAAGAACAGATTGCTGCTTCCAGTGACATCACCTTCAGTAGGAGAAAAAACAGTACATCTCCAAAACCTATTCAAAACTAAAAATGTAAACAAAGTTGGAATCCATTTATTCTTGGAGGTGAAATTTGTACCATTACCTCTGTTGTAGACCCCCGGACAATGAGACCGATACCATATTATGGTTAAATGCGGTGGCTGCAACTTTATGCAAAACTATCGCCTAACTAGAGTAACCACCGAGGAGGATTATTTCGCAAATCTCAATGGGAGCCAGTAAGCCCCAGTGTGCTGTAAACCTGATGGTGGAAGTGAAGTCCGTGCCCTCTCTGCATCTCACAATGGCTATCCTGCCTAGGCAAGAAATACTGTCAGCCCTGCTCATGCTCCACCACCACCAAACAGGAACAAGTCATTCAGCCCCCGTGCCGCCCCATGGAAGAGGACGGGATAAGCTCCAGAGCCCTGCCCGCTTTCCTGTGCCCCCCCCCCCCCTGCCAACACATGCATATGCCCTGAGAACACAGAAGGAAGAAGAGGGAAGGGAGAAGGAAAGAATCAGCCCCCACAAGCTGAAGACAAGGGGAGGGAGAAGAGAAGAGGGGCACATGACATGCCTTTGCTGCTCCCAGCTGAGATTTCTTCTACCCTCCCAAACCTCAGAAGGAATCTCCTCTGCCCTGACCCGGTCAAAACCACACCTTAGGGAGCAAGGTGAGCATTTATGTAGAAAATCATTTTTGTGTTCCAGGTAAATGTCCCACTGCTGACAGGATGTTAGGGTTTTTTTAGCACATAATGATTCAAGTTATTTTCTCTGCCATGGTGGGAGACAGTGAGTTCATTTGATTCAGTGATGTTTGTCAATTTTCTTTCTACTTTGAAGAGTTTTCCACAAATTCTTATTGTAGAATTTTTGTGAACAGATTGATTTCTGCAGTAAGACCCTGATTCTGTGAAGCACATTTAACTACTTTTCCAAATCAGGGCTTAGATATGTTCTTTTCAGACCTGTAAACTTTAGATATGGCTGAGATGTCTCAGTCTCCATTTCACTGTCAAGATTGAAAAATTCTGGTCCGTGATACCAGATGTTTCAGTATGTTCCTAGTTAATGACTGTTACTACCTTTACCCATGAGTTTGGGAATTTGACTTGTTTGTTTGGTTAAAACAGTGTCATTTTTATGAAAAGTTTTTGTCTGTTTCTGGAAAGTTTCTTAAAACTTAACATATTTTAAAAAATTGGTTCCAAATTGTCTAATTTTTAAAGAAATGTCAGTTTTTATGATGGGTAGCCTGGAGTTACTTAGGCCTGGTTTACACTACACTGTTAGGTCGACCTAATTATGTCAGTGGCTATATTACAGTCTTGTCCCACCAATGTAAGTGTCCTACTCCAGTGAATCTCAACCCTTTCCAGACTACTGTACCCCTTTCTGGAGTCTGATTTGTCTTTTGTACCCTCAAGTTTCACCTCACTTAAAAATGGCTTGCTGACAAATCGGACATAAAAATACAATGTGGGGCATGGGTCACCTGTTGGAGAATTCTCTGCACCTTGAAGTCTTTAAATCATGATTTGAGGACTTCAATGGCTCAGACACAGGTTTGATACAGGAGTGAGTGGGTGAGATTCTGTGACCTGCATTCTGCAGGAGGTCAGATTAGATGATCATAATGGTCCCTTCTGACCTTAAATCTATGAGTCTATAATACAAGTGTCACTGCACACTGTTATTGAAAAATTGTTTAGTTTCTCATTTTTACCATATAAAATAAATCAATTGGAATATAAATATTGTACTTACATTCCAGTGTCTAGTATAGAGAGTAGTATGAAGTTAATGTCTATATGAAATTTTAGTTTGTACTGACTTTGCTAGTGCATTTTATGTAGCCTGTTCTAAAACTCGACAAATATCTAGTTGAGTTGATGCTCCCCCGGGAGACCTAAATGTACCCCTGCTTGAGAACCACTGCCCTACTACACTGGCATAACTGCACTTTCAGGAGAGGTGTAGGGCTTATATTGGTGTAGTTAGGGCCAACCAGTGTCTCTGTAGACACTGTGTTACTTACACGGTCTGTAAGCTCTCTTGTCAATTTCATATCTTCATGAAATTGATGAGAAAGCAGGTCAGCTGGGCTCTAGCTCCTCTTACCTGCCCCACCCCCGCTCCTGGCTGGGAGCCAGGGGGAGAATGTATCCTGGGCAGCTTCTCCACCCCCACCCCCCTGAGCTGGGAACATTGGTTGTGTTGTCAATTTGAGCCCCCCAGCTCCTGCACCCCCCCGCCCCCAAGTTCTAACTAGAAAAATGCAGGAGTAAGTCCAAAGCCCCTGCTCAGCAAAACTCAACCTCCCTGTCATTGCTGAAGCTGAGGGGGGAGGGAGGCAGTAGGGAAAATGGACTCAGATTCAAATATGCCTCTACTCACTGCAGGTGCATCTAACCAGTGGCCTCAGTTCCAGTCCCCACTGACACATTCAACTACTGCTCTTCCCCACCCTGAAATCCTAGGACAGGCACTAGGGAGCCTGCAAAAAATCTCAGGTAGTGGTGAGGAAAGAAGTAAGAGGGAGAAAATACTAATTCTGCGGTATGGATTATATCAAAATCTTTCTTTCTAATACTACTAGTTCAATTAATGGCCGCTGTTAATTTGGATTAGTAGTTGGAAGAGAACATATTCTCTATTTGAATGTGTGTAGGTTTCCCCACCACCGCTCAACAAAAATAAAATGTAAGGCCCAACTTTTACGTATTTAAATGAATCTCATCATTCCTGGGAATAGTTCCCTGTTTCAGTGTGCAGTGGGCTGAATGTTACTCTATTGGGAATTCTTTTATCAGGTCTTAGTTGATGGCATCTGCATGTGATTTTAAGTTTGAAAGAAGTTACTTCAGTTTTATGCCAGGAAATGTGAATCACTTTCTTTCAGAAGTGCCGGCTTTGATGGAAAGGGCAAATTCTTAAGAAGAGTACAGTCTGGTCATATCACTTAAATTTCAAATGAGGTATCTGGAATGTTAACTCCCACTTAATTTGAACGTGGGTGACTTTATTGATACCTCTTCTGAAGTGGTCTTTACGAGCAGTGGGACTGAGATGATTTGTAAGTCATATAGAATGATTAGAAATTATTAGAAAAGTCGACTGTATAATGCTCCCAGCTGAATAAAAAGAGAGCCCTATGAGATCTTTTGATATTTGTAACATTTCCTAGAGAGAGTAGCCTTGCACGGAGATTAACCCTCTTTTTCAAATGGAAGCTATTTTTTAGTTGTTGCATAATTAAGTCAGTTTTCTCTGTAATTTATTTGTTCAAACAATTTTTTTATGCTATTAAAAGAAGCTTGATAGGTCTATCAAGTTACTTGATCTATGAAAGTCTATCAAAGGGATGGTCATGGAGATAGACATATGTATTAACGTATATCCAAAATTCCTTGTATGCAGTCATGCTGGGCCATCCTAACAAGGACTTGGACTTTGGGATGTTAACCAGTAGTTTCTACTCTACTTCTGATGGCTCAGGCCTGGTCATTACTGGTATGGCTGAATTGGTCAGGTGTGTAATTAGTTTGTTTAAAAAAAAAAAAAATTCTAGCAATACAACTCCTCCTAGTGTTGATGCAGTTATACTGGTATAAATGTGCCTTATACCAGTACTGCTTATTCCCATTCCTGTACAGGAATAAATTGTATGAGTATTAAGCACCTTTAAACTGTGTATAACTGTCCCTACAAAAGGGAATTTTACTGCTTTAACTGTGCCAGTATAGTTAAAGCAGCATAGCTTGTGTGTGTAGATGGTGCCTAAGAATATGTGGATGTAGAAACTTGCTTGGTTGATATGTACATCTGATGAGTGACCTGGCAAAGTTTGAGTTGTAACGTTCCTTCCTTCTGTAGTGACTTGGATTTGCTAGAAAATATCTTGTTAGATGTGTGATAAATCTCCTGTTGCTGGCAGTTAGACGCATGCCCTTTGTGTGTTTTGCAGTGGGAAATGCCCGGTTCCAAGCATTATTGAGTTAATGAAAGGACTGGATGTCTTAAGAGGCTAATCTCGTGGAATTAATGCTCACTTTCTCTGCTTACGTAGTAGAGTTCTGACCACCTGAATGTCAGCGTCTGCAGTTTCAATGCCAGCATCTCCTCTTTCGTTTGTTCTTCTGTCTAGTTTATACATTGTAGCATGGCAACCCAACAAACAGGATAAACTGCTATTATGATTTAATTTTAATCTAATTTAATTTTTGTATGAAGATTTACAACTAAATGTTTTTATTTTTATAGTTAGCACTAAGTGAAAATAAGGGCAAACTTGGTATTTGATTTGAAGTTCTCATTAACTCAGTGTACAGTTTCTCAGTGATACATCATACTTTGAAATACTGGTGTGAACATATATACACTAAGTATGTGAATCTAGATATATCGGTTTATGAATTTTTTGCACCTGAATGTTTTTTAAACCAGATGTCAGTGGATTGAGGGCCAAAATATTATTGCTCAGAAGTGGACATTTAAACTTAAATTATTAGAGTTTAAATTTAACATCCCAGTGAGATGAATGGGGGAGAGTTTACACCTCTCAGAGCCATTGCTTACAAACTAAGGAAGAAACTACTCCATTTGGTTCACATTTGGCAGGTTGTTGGTTTTTTGTTTTTTTTGGTTTTGTTGGCACCACTGTGAGGGCTAGAAACTTTATTTTTCTTTTACATGAAAGCTTAGCTTCTGCAGAAGTTGTATGTAATGCATGTTACATAAAGACGGATGCAGCCCATGGGCTGCATGTTTGATATAAGGGATTTAGGTTGTCTTGTCTTCTGGTTCTTGATAGCTTTTAGTGATCAAAAATGGTGTAATTGGCAACCAATTGGAGCTTCCTTGTTTCCTGCATAGTGACGTCTTAGGCCCATATCAAGTTGACATATCTCCCTCGCTCATAAGTTACTTGCCTGGAAACAGAAATCAAAGAGGTGGTTAGATTCAGGGTCCTTTGGCGACTTCTGCTACTGGGTGGGGAGAAGGGGAGATGAGATGATATGCTTGGCTCCAGGTGGAATGAGGCCACATTAGTACACAAGCTTGCTGTCTCGTTAGTACTGCTAGGCTGCTTGTCAAATTTTCATTTCCACCTTCCTCCTTCAAAAGTAGTGAGTACTGCACTCCTTCACTAGTGAGCCAGGAGGAACCTGTGTTCAGAAGCTACATCTGTGATTCGTTAGGGTCAGCTGCCCAGGTCCTCCCATTCAGCTCTCGAAGAAATTTGATGCTACCTCTTTGTAATCCCATAGAGCTCCAGTAGCCAGCATCAGGTGCTAAACCTTGGTGGGTTAGAAGTGCTTACTATTGGAAATGGAGATCATTCTCATACTGATAGCAGCCATTTTTCTTTGGCAATTTTCTTACTACCATGTCTTTTGAGGATTCTCATCTGCATATTCAAGACACCAGAGATTTCCAAGGTTCACTGTAGGTCCCTTAACTTCCAGTTCCACACTGCACTTTGGCCTGGTGATGGAACCCATAACATGGACCCAAATCATCAAGGTGACAAGTAGTTGGCTTAGTGTGATGTCCGGTTTCATTGACTGCCCAGGGCCCAGTCATTCTAAGCAGAGAAGTCAGTGAGCGTGCTGTTTGGCATGCTGGTTTGGTCAATTAGTCTCAAAAAGAGCTTGTTGAAAACTGTTCCCCCGGCTTAGTGTTCGACTGGAAAAAGAGATTTCCTTCTGACAATGGTGTGAGAAGCCTGGAGGCTTTAATTCAAGTCCTCAACAGAAAGCATCTCTTGCTTAGGTCCTATGTGGACCCTTTGGCCAAGGTGGTTTTCTGTTAAGACCTGGAACACTGGTTTTCACTACAGTCTTGTTCTCTCTAACCTTGAGAGAAAGGCATGCTCCAGGAGTCTGTTTGGAGGAAGTCCCTTTTTTCTTAGCAGTATTAAGTTAAGGGAGGCTGTGTTAAGCCTCCATCTCCACCAGTTTGGAGCAAACACAAGAGGATGTTGAAGGGCTGGCTCCCCATTGCCCCTGGATTTCAGCTGCTCATAGTATAGTGAGAGGAAGGATCCCGTCTCCCACCACCCAGAGATTACATTTATTATAACAGTAGTACCTGAGAATCCTAGTCAAGGATTCGAGCCCTATTGTGTTAAATGCTGTACAAACAAGTAACAGACTGGGTCAAACCCAATGTTTCCTCTAATTTTTTACGTCCATGTGCAGAATGAATTTTGTTTTGTGCACCAATATGGAAGTGATATGTGGCAGGGGTGGGGCTGAGGGGTTCGGCGTGTGGGAGGGGGCTCAGGGCTAGGTCAGAGAGTTGGGATGCAGGGGGGGTGAGGGCTTTGGCTGGGGATGTGGGCTCTGGGCTGGGCCGGGGATGAGGGGTTTAGGATGCAGGCTGCACTGGGGCTGCAGCGGGAAGAGAGGACTCCCCCAGCCCTCTCTTGCTGCAGAAGCCTGGAGCTGGGGAAGAGGAGCCTCTCCCCAGCCAGTGGGGCCTGGGGAGAGGCGCCTTTCCGTGCTGTGCACCGGCACTGCCCTTAATAGCCGGCTATGCAGTTTAGGTCAGATCCTGCCCCAGAGAGTTGACAGTATATTTTATCCCATCCGTGTAGCTAAGAAACAGACTTGCAAATGTCTTTTTACTTTTCGTCTTATTGAAGCCTAGGGGGAATCACTGTTACTCTGGTCCTTAATGCATGAGAAATTACTATTAACGCCATTTTATATCCTAGATTTTTATAGCGTAGATTAAGAGGGAATTTTTGGAGCAGACCATAGAAGCTCTGACGCTAAGCTTCGTGAAGCTGGTTTAAAAAAAAAAAAAGTTTTACTCTTTACCTTGGCTTATCATGCATTATCCAGCAAATAAACATAATGGTTATTAATGGCTTGTATCGTAGAAGATCTCCTTTCTTAAGCGTTCCAGAAAATGATTGCTACAAGTGAATATGTATGTGCCTGGCAAGCAGTGTTTGCTACTCTGGGAAACTGAGTGCAATATGATTCATGTTATGAGGGTTAAGAGCAGTTTTTGCAGAATGCTAGGAGGATTAGTCTTCCCAGCCTCTTGTGGGAGCTAAGGAGGCTTTCCTGTTGAGAATATTGGAAAGCTTTCAAAGAAATCCTCACTGTTTGTTTTTGTTTTTTTTATCATTGTACTGTTCTGTGAGCTCACATGGTGGGACACATTCTTGCCCTGAATAAACTCTGAGTTGTGTTTGAAAATAAAGGCAACACTTACATCAGCATCCTCCCCATATGTATGAGGCGTGACCTGACACTGATTTAAAATATCATCCTTTGTAATGTACCTGTGATCCCCCTATGTCTACAGTTTAATGCCAAGCAGTTAGAATACGGTTATTGTTGTGACATTTTAGCATTTATTTAAACACTGATTTAGTCAATCCTTGCTACTTACAGCAATTTAAAAACATGAATGAGTCGGGAGTACGTTTGATGTGACATTGGACCACCTCCATAATTACCAGTACTGCAGATATTCTGTTTTCAGTAATATGGTGGCTGACAATCATAAAATGTATTATCTTAATTAAACATAGGTTGTGATAATAAACACTGAAAATCAAAGGTGCTGTGATGAAAATGGATATACAGCACCACAATCCTGCTAGACACTTTACAAGCAGGCAGGAGATTAAGATTTCCCATAATAAGGTGTTTAGTAGTATTTAAAACTTAATTTATTCTTCAAAATCACTAGGGAATCCCCCAGGGAAATTGATTTTGATATTTTTCTGATATGGTATTAACTTCCAATGATGCACTGTTTTGCAGAACAGAGGGGCAGTAGTGATTTTGTAAGGACCACACTTAATTTTCATATGTGTTTATATAATTGCATTCTGTGTCAATTTGTAATCTGTGGCATTTACAATATCATAACAATGTTATATCTGTACATGTAGCTTTCAGTGGAAACCCTCCCCCCATGCTAATTAATCATTAAGTTTAAAGAATCAACACTCAAAGGCTAGACTACGGTTGAAAATTTTACTTCATTTCTTCCCTTTTGAGTTTATACCTGTAAAATATGGTTTCTTTATATAAGAAATTATCCAAATAATGCAGCACATGCTATAATACAAATGGGAATTTGTTATACAACCGTACACTAGGTAGATTACAGCACAGCATGTATGCCAGTATTTTCATACCGACTAGGCATGTTGGGAACCAGCCTTAAAGGATTTTCAAAAAGGTCAGCGCACCAACACTTGGAAAATCAGACTCCTGATGGAAAGCTGCCTTGTCATAAAGGTAGCATCTCATCTGTTGAAATGTTATGGTAGTGTACAGTCGTACAGCTTGTCAAGTAGAAAATGAGCAGACTAAAGCAGACAACAAAGGGTCACAAACCAACAGCAAGTAGGCAAAAGTAAAAGTTGCTTTTCAATGCCATACTCCATTTTGAACCAGAATGTTGCAGGATTTTTTGTTCTGCTTGGGTAATAACTACGTAGGTTATTGTTACCTGAAATATTAATTTCTTCCCTGCCTTTTGCGAAGCCCCATAAGAAGGGGTACTGAATGCTGACACCGTCACGGGGCAAGGCTGATCACTGAGACAGTCTATCAGTTATCCAGGGAAGGAAGAGTGGTAGAGAACCATGGCAACTATGGACTTCATTGCTGTGTGGAGGCCTTGATGTTTATGGGTTAGGTGTCTACATTATCTAGCGATCATAAATGTAAGATACTCCATGCTCTGGCACGAACAGTGCTTGGAATAAATGTAGATAAAACGGTGGCATGCCTACAAAATTCTTTTTTTACCACCCACCCGTCTAAGCCAGAGTACAAAGTAACAAGGCTATGGCAGAACTGCTTTGTATGCTCTCAATCTAAGCACTGGCACGAGCCTCCTACCCTGTGGACAGGAGGTGCCAGAAACTCTGTAAATTTTGACTTGAGGAGCTTTTTACATAACTTCCCTCCTCGGTGTATCTTTTGTATGAAAAGGGGATGATTGTCCCAGTGTTGTGAATGCTACAAATAAGGACAAATAATGGTAAGAAAATATGTGGGTAACAGCAAGTGTATCCTAATGACAGATCATGTTACACAAAAGGCAAAGGAAGCTATCTTTTCCCCTCTCTCTATTCCTCCCCTTATTTTTTGTCTCTACTATTGTCTTCTTGCTTTTTACTGAAGGGGCCATCTTCAGGTCTTCAGATGATTCTCAGGAATATTCCAGTGACCCAGATCCTCTGAAAAGCTTTATTGTAAAATCTTTTCAATATAACTCACTACCAGCAACTAATCTTTTAGAAAAGTCTACGGAACTAGCACAGTTGTTGCTATGGAGAGGTGAGAGGTTCCTGGGTTTTTTTCCTTGCACCTGCCTGATTCAGTCTGCTATTATTACCCCCCATCCCCCACCTCACTATGTCAGTGAAAAGTGACTAGGTAATTAACACTTTCCCAGATATAAATGCCCAGTGTTTTACCACTTACCATCTCACAATCAGATGCTGTGTCTGAGTACACAATGGGGTGCTGGGAACTCCAGAATCTGAATCTTGCACTAATCTCTTTGGCCTTGTGCAAGTTCCTTAACCCTTCTGTATCCCAGGTTACATAGGAGTTGCGATACTGGATCAGACCATAAGTCACCAGTAGCAGTCTCTACTATTTCTGAGGAAGGTGCAAGAAATTTTTTGCAGTTATGGAAATTCTTGTCCCCAGGAAAAGTTCACCTTTTAACCTCCAATAATAAAAGAATGTCTTAGACCCTAAAGCAGCTAGCCTATATTTTTACATTATTTCCCTTTTACAAATTACATTGTAATAATGTTCTTAACAACCTCGCAGAAACACTGAGGGTTAAACTCTGTAAAGCACTTGGAAGATAATTCTGATCATTTGGTACTTTATAAAGCAATTTAGTGTTCCATTTTGCAGTCCCATAGTGATGAAGATTGAAAGGGAAGAATTTATACTTTAGGGTACAATATTAAGGAATCAAAATTTTAGTATGTAAAATAATTTTAGAGTAAAAGTGGTTTTAAAAATGTGAGGGGTAGGGGAAGAGGAAGGTTAGTTTCACTTGCATAATAAAACCTCTGATTTTTCTTTCCTTCACTGGCAAGTTCTAGCCTTATTAGGAATCCCAGTCAGCCTTAAAGTGAAGTGATTGTGAAACACCTGAAATAAAGATGGCACAGATAGACACAAATTTCCTGTTGAATTAGTGCAGTACATTCAGGGCTTTGTGTAAGTATCACATGACTTACAAGAAGAACTTAGCACTTGAATGACTATGTATTTTATGGCTTCTGACAAACCTCACCGCACAGGCTTCTAAGAAAAGAATAGCCTCACAGATAAAGCATGTGATTCTTCAGCTCCTTGGTCAGTTTTTCTTGTGACGTGAAAGGCAAAGGGAACATGGTAATCTGGGTCATTTCCAGTTTGAGTCAAACTTTTTAACTCCCCCACAGCAAGTGGGAGTCCTGCCAAAGTCAGTTTAGTTTTGTGCACTGAGATGTGGATAAACAAATGTTTGTCACACTGCCCTCTCATCCTGCATATTGGGACTCTGTCAGAAACTGTTTGCTGACAAGAAGTTGAATTAGCTGGTGCCTGTGAGGAATTGGGTGACAGACAAAGTGCAGGGAAAAGTAGAGTTTAAATAATGGAAATTCGCAATGAGGGGGGTATGAAGAGAGAGTTGCTTGATGTCACTGTAGTTCAGACATGTACTGAAAGGAGTATATGAAAAGTAGCTGCTCACTTTTGGCTCAGTCCTGTAAAGCGTTAAGCCCTCTGGTTTCAGTTCAGTAAAGCAGTTAATGACATGCTTAACTTTAAGCCTGAGCCTACTTGTGCTTAAAGTTAGGTGTATGCCTAAGGATTTCAGGACTGGGCCCGGAGTGCTCAGCACCTTGCAGGATTGAACCCCTAGAATATCTGAAGTTAAAGTAGAGCTCTGAAGATGTTTGTGGTTATTTGGTTGTTCAAAATTCCTACATGTGAAGCAAACAGATTCATTCAAACAGAACCTCTTATCTTATGTTAAAGGAGCATGCCATCAAGCAAAGCTTACTAATTGAGAATGCTTGCCATGGTATTTTCTAAATAACTGTCAGTGCTACAGCAGATTTTAGGAAATTGGAGAGGGTGAGAGTTAGTAGGTGATTTGAATTTAATTTGGAGGTTCTGAATTGCATTACAGGTTTAAACCTATTATTTTAATTATGAGTTTTAATGTGCTTTTGTGAACTAGTGTTGAAGACTAAAAAAGCACATGGCAATAGATTTCTTCCCCAGGAATGACATTAGCAGCATACGTAGAATTGACAGAGTTTGGGCAATTTTACTTAAGCTGTCTGTATATTGGAGATACCTACTTGTGAGCGTGGTCCAGTTCAATGTGACATTGAGAGAGAGAAAGAGAGATAGAAAAGATGGTAGTGGAGCTGTAGTTCTGACAGGTGGCGTTGTGTGTGGGGCTAGTAGCCCTGAAATCCTCTTTATCTCAAAACCGTGTAATGAATTTAGAGACACTTTTGGCCAACTGGCTACTTGGCAGCAAATCAGCAGTCAGTTGCAGGGATACCCTTGTTTGGCTCTGTGCTCTCACTTTCTTGCAGAAGGAGCAAATCATGCTGTCCTATTTCTGTGGTCTGTCTGGGCATAGCAATTTTTGCCTTGTTTGCCTTTTTTATTTCAGTGTCTATTCCAAATCCAGCTGATGCCAAGTATTTTAATTAGAGGCACAAGAAGAGAAATGTTTTCATTTAATTACTGTGGGATCCATCTTTTAATCTCATCCCTGTCCTTCCCTCCACACCCTTCAACTGCCTCCATTGGTCTCCCATATTGGATTTTGTGGCTTGTACTAAATACTTGCATGGCAGAACTGCATTGCCTGGTGGCTGTGGCTGTGACTTGGCATCATTAATGAGGAATTAGCAGCATTTGACATTGGCATTCTCTTTGGATGTGTAACTCTCCCTCTTCCCTCCCCCCACCCCCACGACATCATCTTGCCTAAACTGGGAGAGCAAGTCATACTAAACTCAAATGGACATGAATGACTCAATGTTGTAGGTCTATGGAGGGGGAAGGAAGGAAATGAAAGTCCACTACCTCTCAGGTTTGCTCTCTGAGGATAATAAATCATGGTATAATCCTGTTCTATGTTGGCTCAGTGTTCCGGGACTAAATCCAGTGCTGTGTTTGAGGTACGTAAGTGGCTGCTGTATTGCCAGGCCAATAAATACGACACTTGTTCAAGGAAATCTGATAATCGGAGCAAGTCGTAAATGGGCATCTTAAAATTGTTAATAAAATAGGAAGTGCAATGAACGCTGATGCAGGCTGACATTGCAGGATTAGGGTCTGAATCATGATGTAGAATAGCAAATAAGAATTGCCCCAATATCAATTTTGCTGTGTAACAGAGGAAAAAATGGCTGATGTTTTGTCTTCATCTTTTTGTTTTTCTTTATAAAGCTATGAAAACTACGAGTGTGAGAGAGTGCATATAAAAGTCACTGTTCATTTTGGAACTGTGAATATAATGCACTGTGTGTTGATCAAAATCTGATTATTTCATATTGTAATCTTGAAATTTGTTGAAAGGGAGGGTTATTGTTCTGAATCAGTGGCTTGAAATGAAGTGTAACAAAATTTTGTACTAAGGGACTGTATCTTGGAATACTAGGAAACGAAATGACCTCTTGAAAGACAAGTAACAGAAGAGTGCGGAGTACAGTACTTCTTTATTACAGCATAAACTTATTTAATCACCAATTTATTTCTTAAATTTTTTTTACATTATATACTTAACTCTTAACACCACAAAGTTGCTTTGGCTAATGTTCTATTTTTTTTCTTCAGTATTGATGACTCCAAAAGCAAATATGTCAATTAAAATTTTGTTTTGAAAAATCGAAGTGCCCTTTGAATAATGTTAATAAAATGCTTCCCATCTTTGAGGGAAAAAAAATCTCTGCATAGGAATAAGAACAGCACCTGCATCTAGCTGATCTGTCTGTGTGAAAATGGAACTGTGTGAGCCAACCTGTTGAATAATGTAGTGATATTTTTAGTGAAACATTCACTCTTCCCTCTTGGGTGACTTTTGTAGTTCTCTAATTTTAAGATTTTCTGTGAAATTTGATGAATTGGCCATTTACAACTTTTAAAAAAAATCTGAAAATTATAATTTTGAAATTGTTTGCTATGGAAAATGGACCACATTTGTCAGATACTTTATAAAACATTTACTAGAGGTGATGATAAAATGTCAAAAAATTCAGTGTTTGAGTAGTTTTGCTTTTTGTTGTATTTCCCACCCCTTTCCAGGCTAATTAAATAGGAGCAGGTAGAACAATAGTTTCAATGCTGGATCACTTTGACTAGTCTCAGGCAGTGGTAGCTGACAGGAGTACAGTAATTCACATAAGACACTGTTTTGCCAATATGTAAATACTGGTATAGGGATAATTCCAACACCATGAAGCACTTATCAAACCGGCAAGCACATAGCCAAGTCGAATTTTGTGTTGGGTTTGCAATGCCTTATGGGACCAAAATGTTGGCGCAGGTGGTTATGGGAGCATGGAGTTAGACTCCCATGATGCACTTACCTCCCTCCCTGAAATCAACGACAAACAAACCAAGCCTTTCTCGTGCCTTTTTTTTGTAAGCCTGGGTTACTCCCATGGATGGCATAGCATCATAAGCACGGACCCTGCTCAGCTGTACGCTATTGTTGTGAGCATTACAGACATCTCATGCCTTATCCTGCAGTATTTACACAGCTGATACAGGAGCTGTCTCATGGTACAATGTGATGCCACACAAGCAGCCTGGCTGGAAGACACATAGAGCGGCGCAATTAGCAGTTGCTGACAATTGTCATGCATCACCTTGACACAGCTGAGTGCCGTTTCTGGATCCAGGAACAGGCACTGATTGGTGGGACCGCATTGTTATGCAGCTATGGGATGACAAGCAGTGGGTGTAGAACTTTCGAATACTTAAGGCCACTTTCCAGGAACTGGAGCTTTCTTCACCCTGAAGCACAACATTAAAATGAGAGCTTCTCTGACGGGGGAGAAGCGAGTGGTGATAGCTCGGTGGAAGCTTGCAATGCCAGGCTGTTACTGGTCAGTGGAGCATCAGTTTGGAGTGGGTAAATCTATCATGGGATCTGTTGTGATTCAAGTTTGCAGGGCCATTAACAGACTTATACTTGGAAGGGTAGTGACTGGGCAACGTGCAGGACACAGTGGATGGTTTTGCTACGATGGGGTTCCATAACTGCGGTGGGGCAATAGACGGAACGCATATCCCTATCTTGGCACCAGGTGACATTGCCAAAGAATACATAAACCAAAGGGGGTACTTCTCAATGGTGTTGCAAGCACTGGTGGATCACTGGGGCCATTTCAACATCAACGTGGGATTGTTGGGAAAAGTGCATGATGCAAGCATCCTTAGGAACACAGGTCGGTTCAGAAAGCTGCAAGCAGGGACTTTCTTTCCAGATTGCAAAATAGCCATTGGTGATGTTGAAATGCCAGTCATGATCCTGGGAGTCCCAGCATATCCCTTGCTGCCATGGCTCATGAAGCTGTACGCAGGCAGCCTGGACAGCGGTGAAGACTGGTTCAACCGTAGGCTGAGCAAGTAAAGAATGGTGGTGGAATATGCCTTTGGATGTTTAAAAGGTCGCTGGTGTTGTTTGCTTACTAGGTTAGACCTCAGCGAAAGCTGTTTCTGCCTGCTGTGCTCTCCATAATATCTGTGAAACAAAGGGAGAAAAGTTTAGGCAGATCGCCTGTAAGCCAATTTTGAGCAGCCAGACACCAGGGCAATAAGAGCACATCAAGGGGCTCTGTGTCTCCGCAGGGTTTTGAAAACCAATTTCAGCAATGAGCCAGAGTAACGTGACACTTACCTATGTTGTTTCTTACCAAACTGTTCCTTCCAGTGCATTTTCTCCCCTGTAAACTCCACCCCCACCAACCACTGTGTGTTGAATGAATAAAGAGCCTTTTCTCCTCAATCCATTAAGTTTTATGCACACAAAGACAGCAAAAAAAAGTAAAATAACCTGGGGCAAAAGGGCTGATAACACAGGTGGGGGGAGGGGAGGCGAAGAAACAAGGAAAGCTTGCTTACAGATGCACTGCAATAACAGAGGTATGGGAATGGGCACCTTCTGGTCCTTGTATCCTCCCCTGGTGTTGAGTGCAAGGGATACTGAACTTTCCCATTCCACCTCATAGGACTTTCAGGGAGGCAGATATAGAACTGGGCGATGATGGCAGCAGGTTCAGCATAGGTTGCAGGAGGACTCTAGCATCCAGCTGCCTTTCTTGAACTTCAACTAGATGCCTCAACATATCCTTCATTATCCACAGCATCTCTTCCTGCGTGGTATGCTCATGTTCCCTGCATGCTCTCCTGTCCATGTCCTGGTTCTTGGAGAGTGTAATCATCCATGCTCTGAGCTCCATCTTGTTACTCATCTTGTCCTCCCGAGTCGTCTTTTTCCACCACCTAATCTGGGAAAGTCTCAGTGTGAAGGATGCACTGATAGACAAGGTTTCAGCTCCAAGGAATGCAAAGCACAAGGGTAGCATTGACAGTGCATACATTGTTTTGGGTGCATGGTTAATATTTTTATAACCCCTTCTCCCGCCCCGCAGTACACTACACTGCAAGCCACAATGTAATCACAACCACTGGCTATTGCAAGAGTCGGTTTGCTGATCCAGCCATGGTGAGTAAGGCCATGAGGCATGGGTGAGAGGTCTTGTGCTGCTGCTTTTGTGAAGACATTCTTAGGATCGCAGGTTGAAACTTGAGAAAAGTCCCTTTCTGCTAGCAACCTGGATGGTGTTTGAGGACAGGCACCAGTGTTTAAAGCTCCCCAAACAGTTTGTTTTTTACAAAGGTGGCACTGAGTGGGGAGAGGGTGGACAAACAGGAAGCCATCACCCCCACCACTTTTTTTTTCAATGCTGCTTGCAATACATGGTGAGCTCTTCCAACCACAACCACGGCTTGTTTGGGAAAGCATGGTTGTGTGACCCAGATGTCCCCAAACAGGGTCGAGGGGCAGATTACTTGTTGAATTGTTTGTGGTTTAAGCATTCAAAACTTCCCCGTGTTCCCCCTAGGTGACCCTATGCGATATCACTCTCCTGAGGTTAACAGAGGCAACAAGGGAGCAGATGCTGTAAGACCTGGTCCGTATGCTGCTATGCTGTGTGCTGCAATTATGCCAGTAGAGTTAATACTAGAGTGGCACGGGAAAACGTCCTAGCATGGGGGATGTAATAAGGCAGCCCTCCCCAGAAACCTTCTGCAAAAGACTACAGAGTACTTCCGTGAAAGCTTCCTAGAGATCTCCGTGGAGGATTCCAGGGCCATCCCCATGCATATAAACAGTCTTTCTCGGTGAGCATCCTCTGTGTAGCTGGAGTGGCCATCGATACCCACTACCCCTACTTTTTTGTTCAGATTAAACATAAAAAATAATAGCATGTAATCCGTACAATTTGATTGGAAATGTGTATTCACCAGCAGTGCATGCTGTGCCACCAACTGGTCCTTTGAAGGGATGGGCTCTAGAGTTAAAAATAGTTCTTGGCTGTTGGCGATAATGGATCCTCCACTTGCCTGCCTTATATTCTCCTCCTCTTCCTCATCAATGGTGTCCTCCAGGTTGTTGCTCAGGGTCACCCGGGGCTCCTGGCAGGTATCCATGGAGCGTTTTGGGGTAATGGTGGGGTCGCCACTGAGAATCGCATGCAGCTCCTCATAAAAGCAGTATGTCTGTGGGGCAGAACCAGAATAACTGTTCTCTCCCCTTGTCTTCTGTTACGCTTGCTGAAGCTCCTTTATTTTCAGGCAGTGCTGTTGGTTGCCCCTGGTGTAGCCCTTCTCCCCCATGCCCTGTGCAATCTTGGCATAGATGTCAGTGGTGCTTCTGCTGGATCGGAGCTCTGCCTGCACACGCTTTTCTCTCCACACATCAATCAGATCTACCACCTCCTGTGTACTCCAGGCTGGAGCGCGTTTACTGCCTTGAGTCTCCATGATCAGCTGTGCTGGCAAGCTCTCCATGCTGATCAAACAGGAAATGAAAAGTCAAAAGTTCCCCGGGGGCTTTAGCAGAGGAGCGGCTGTTTCCTGTGTACCTGGCTGATGAGCAGTGGAGTTGAAAGCGTTCTCCAGAATGGTCACAGTGGAACACTGTGGGACACCACCTGGAGGCTAATTCATTCAAATTACACAACACAGTGTCTACGCTATCCCCATGTTGACCCATGGATATCGAATCAAGCACTATGCCTCTTGCAGAGGTGGAGTACAGAAGTCCACTTTACAGGCCACTTAGGTTGACAGAAGGGACTCGTAGTGCACAGACGTTATTAGTTTGACTTAATGTGACATGTCAATCTAAGTTTGTAGTTGTCATGGTATAATTCCCCACTCTGAACCTTAGCGTCCAAAAGATGGGGTACCAGCATGAATTCTTCTAAGCTTATTTACCAGCTTAGAACCTGTAGCGCTGCCACCAACCAGGAATTCCAGTTCCTGGTACACTCTGGTCCCCCCCAAGACCTTGCCTGGGGAACCCCAAGACCCAGACCCTCTGGATCTTACCACAAGGAAAGTAAACTCTTTCCCTCACCATTGCCTCTCCCAGACTTCTCCTCCCTGGGTTACCCTGGAAGATCCCTGTGATTCAAACTCCTTGAATCTTATAACAGAGAGGAAAATTCAGCTTCCCCACTCCTCCTCTCTCCCCCTCCCAGACTCTCCCTGAGAGAGAAAGTAATCCTAACACAGAGAGAAATTAGCCTCTCTCTCCCCCTTCCCTTCTTTCTCCCCACCAATTCCCTGGTGAATCCAGACCCCGTCCTCTGGGGTCTCACACCAGAATAAAAAAAAAATCAGGTTTTTAAACAAAAGTTTTTAATTAAAGAGAGAAAAACAGTAAAAATTATCTTTGTAAATTTAAGATGGAATATTTTACAGAGTCTTTCAGCTATAGACACTGGGAATACCCTGCCAGCCTAAGTATACAAGTACAAATTAAAATCCTTTCAGCAAAATACAAATTTGAATTCCTTCCAGGCAAATACACATTTGCAAATAAAGAAAACAACCATAAGCCTAACTCGCTTTATCTACCTAGTACTCACTATTCTGAATTTATAAGAGCCTGTGTCAGAGAGATTGGAGAGAAACCTGGTTGCACGTCTGGTCCCTCTGAGCCCCCAGAGTGAACAACAACCAAACACTAACAGCACACACACAAACTTCCCTCCCTCAAGATTTGAAAGTATCCTGTCCCCTGATTGGTCCTCTGGTCAGGTGACAGCCAGGCTTACTGATTTTGTTAACCCTTTACAGGCAAAAGAGATATAAAGTACATCTGTTCTATTAACTCCTACTATCTGTTTATGACAGTAGTGTAGACCAGGCCTAACTCTTTTCCATATTCTGTATTATCATGAAGAACCTGAAGAGCAATTTTTTGTGGTTGCAGGTGGAGGGGGAGGGAAGTTATGAAAGCTATGAATGGATAGATTCTTCTCCCTTCCTCTTGGATATATGTGTTCAGGTGGCCGCATGACGTCTGTCAGATTTTTGCCCCTATAGTTTTCCCCACAGCTATTCTGCATCTTCCCACTATTTCTAGGAAGAAGTCATGCTTTACTTATCTAGACCATCTTGGTGTATTTCACAAAATGAAATTCTAATTCTGTTACAGAGTTTTTGCCTCCTTTTTAAATATTGGGCTTGCTTATTTTGAACAAATTCAACCTTTTTGAAGATGAATAAAAACAGCGATCTAACAAAATGAGATATTTTATCCATTCTTGACGAGACTAGTGTGGATTTTGAGAGACAGCCTGTACTACTGTTTACTTGAAAATGTCTAAAATCAGGTCAGCAACAGCAGACCAGATTTTTTACTCTTTCTGGTTACATCCTTCTTCAAAAACAAAAATAAGAGCTTTACTTCTGTGTTAATTGTACATTCCTATAAAACCTACCAAGAGGGGCCTCTTTACAAATGCTCATCTTTTAAAGATTACACTTCTTTGAGAGAAAAAACATTGCAGCAGATAGACGGGTTGCAGAACAAAATTTCTATTGCTGAAAAATTATTGGTTGGGCCAACTGGGCATCTAGGGAGGAGGAGATGCTACTGCTGCTGATCTTGGACCCACAAGATATGTACCAAACATAACCATGATATGTTTGTACGCTGGTATCCTCTCTGCCATGTATGGTTTCTTTTCTTTACTTAAGCCCTGGTACTGCATGTGCATAAGCAGAATCTTGTACCTGCATGGACTGCATCGACTTTAAGGAGGCTCCAGATGCATGGGTGCATTTGCAGCTTGGGGCCTTATATTATCAGCTGATTAGAGAAGGGGCCTGTCTCATCATGTGTCATAAATTCCCTAGCATGCCATTAGCAGTATGTAAGTGATAATAAATGCTATACTCATAATCCATTTTTGACTGCTGCTTGAAGGTATGTTCCCACAGCATATGCATTATATGCGAATCTGTCAGCCCTCATTAGCTAGGAAAGATGGAGCGTTTGAATCTCAGCCAAAACCTAAAGGGGTCAGCTATTTTTTTAACCTCAAGACAAGTGACATTCTGGACCATCATGGTGTCTTCAGTGTCTGTTACAAATTTCAGGCTGAGTATGAAGTGTGACTGTTGAAAGGATGTCCTACTGGGTGACAGGGAGAAAATTCTGTGCTAATTTTTATTATATTTTTCAACTTCTCTGCAGTGCTCATGATTGTAATATCTGAGTGCCCCATGATTATTTATTAACTTATCCTATTAACCTTCTTGGGGAAATATATTTATAGTTTGGGAAATTGAGATACAGAAAATAAATGATTGCCATGGTTAGAACCGGGAACAAAATCCTGATCTTGTGAGTCAAAGTCAGCAGCCTTAATCACAAGAACATCTTTCCTCTCCACTTATCAATCAGTCCCTTATGTCACTGAGATGCCTTGCAGAGTAGCAAATTTAGCTATCTACAAATCCACAATGAAACAGGTTCTGGAGAAAAATCTGAATTTTTGGAGTTGGAGCACTCCTGGATTTCAATTTATCAGGAGCTCTTGGAAAGGGCCAGAAGCCATTTACAATGCCCGTGATGAAAGGTTTTTTTCTTGTATTCATAAAAGGAAACAGGTGATGAGAGTAGGTGATTTTTTTAAGGTGATTGATTAGCTTTAACCTTTTAAAGACATGCATTCAGATCCTGCTCCAGTCCTATGTTTGTTTGATCTCCTCCTGCTACACATATCTTGTAAAAGCTCACACTTAAATTAAGGCGTTGGCCAATTTTTGTTCACCCCCACCCCCACCCCTCAGGCGTGAGCTACAAGACATGCTGAAGGGCAGTTTGAAAGTGTGGAAGAAGCATATGCTGAGATGCACTAATTGGTTGATTCTAGTTGGGTGCTCAAATTATCTTATTTTTAATGAGCAGTAACAAAGAACAGAACTTATTTTACCACATCAAAAACTTCAGAAGTATTGGGGAAGGGGAGGTAACTAATGTAGTGTTCTCTGAAACCATTGTATCAAAGGGACATACTTGTCATGTGTGTTGTTATAATCAACTTATATAATCAATTAGAATTCTTCAATAACCAGGGCATTTTGAATCTTTCTTTGCAAAAAATTGTCTGGTAAAATAACCCAATTTCTCTAGTATGTATTTCTTTGTTTGTTAGTGAAGCTAAAGAGTCTGCATCAAAGGATTGATTGTGGCATCAGCATACTACTTTGACATTGCTCTCATCTTTGCAGCATTTGCTCCAGTTTTATCTAATTCAGGGTTAGAGCCTCAGATAGTGTAAATTGGCATAGCTCCATTGAATTTTATTTATTTATTTACCAATTTATTCCAGCTGAAGATCTGGGCCTCAGTTTTTGATATTCATTTTATTTTGTAGTGTGAGGAGGTGGTGGTGGGAGTGGGGAGAGAGATGGGGGGAGGAAGCTTCTGTTATTTGTCATATGTCTTCTCTTTCCTCCTTCAAATAGCCAGTTGGTCTGGGGGCTAGGGTAGGTTGAGACATATCTGAAAGGATGGAAACCAAGAAAGACTTCTATCTTTTTCTTAGTTCCTAGTCTTTTTGTATTTTTGCTTCCTGTACTGGAAACATAGATTCCAGTGCTTCAGCTGTTAATCCCAAAGAACCTGGAAGAAACAAACCTTAAAGCTCGAGAGGAAAGAATTAGGAGAATAAAAAAAGAAGAGTCTCTTACAGCCACGTTCAGCCTAAGGCCAGGTTCCTCGAGGGTAGACTTCATAACCCAATGGAAATTCTCTTGTTGTGCCACTTACCTTACAGTTGGTAACCCCCTTCCCTCACTCTTTTCTGTGGTGGATTTTTTTGGGGGGAGTGGGTGGGGAGGAGGTGGTGTTCTGTTTGATAGCGAGCTCTTCAATTAGGACCTTTCTTTCTGTTTGTTCTTGTAAATAAAATCTAGCTAACTTTCTTCATCATAATAATAATAATAAAAGATCCCAGCCTTCAGTATCTTCCAATATTAGCAAAATAGTATTGAGGCTCTCCTCTTGTAAGAGTGGCTACTTGAAGGAAGCAAATGGATGCAGCTTGGATTTATTGAAGCCCAAGCAGTGAAATTAGTTCTTTAAGCTTGGGAATGGCTTCTTGAGGGTCAGCATATCCTAAGCAGGTGCCATGTTCAGATAGAAGCTTTGGTGTGTCTCAAAAACAGGAAAGCGCTAGTAGTATAGGCCTCCTTTTGGAAGTCTTGAACTATGCCAGACATTACTGTCTCTCAAGTGCTGGAAGAAGTAATTGTTTGTTTAGGGGTAATGCAGCTGAGTAAGAATGGTTAATGGAAAAAGGAAGCCAGTGACCACAGGTATTCCAATTACTGTGATACCATTCTAGTGATGTGCTATAGAAGTGCCTCGGTAAACAACAAACTCTCTCTTGAATCTCAGCAGAGATCCCTCTATTCTGTACCTCTGGTTTGACCTGTTAAGAGATTGGCACAAATGCTTTCTTGAGGGATCGAAGAGAAGCTGGGGGGCGGGGGAGTGAAGCAAGAAAACTAACCTTTTTTTTTTATTATTATTCCAGGGTCCACTTACAGTGTGCTGTCCATAATGCCATCTGATTCCGAAAGTAGCAGTTCTCTCAGTAGCATTGGTGAGTAAAGTATTATATTGAAGAGCTTAAATTGTATGCTTTTCTGTGGGGTATACATTTTAAATAATCACTATTGGAAGGATGAATGGATTTCTCCGGGTTGTGCATAGTAACAAATGTAAATGTGTGTTGAACTGTGAGCGTGAACTGCATATGTCTGCACAATGATAAAGCATATACTTCATTTGTGTTGCAGGCAGGGCTAAACATTTTATAGTTAAATGTAATTGCTTAGCAATGAGCAGCCAATAAAATCTGTTTAAAATCTTTTGAGTTACATGACATAACTAAGTTTCTATATATTAATGACCATAATAACAGCAATGTCGTTACAATGGTACCTGTGTATTTTAACTTGTAGGTCATAATCGGATATGGAGATTATATAAAAAAAAACACCTGGAAAAGAGAATGAAAAATGGTTTTAACTAAATGTTATCCAACTCTTTAAACTTTGTCCAGTTGCTGCAGAACTTAAGGATTGACTAATATTCCCTTTGTTCTTAATAGTATTGGTTACTTTACTTTCTTGGAAGTTTTTAAGAGAGTGAGGGTGAAAATGATATTTAGGAATTTGGAGGGAGTGAAGTGTGGTCTAAAATAAAAACGAGCTGAAATAGCAAGCTTGGTTACCAGTTTATTCAGCTTTCCATGTATACAAATAAAATTTTTGTGCAATCTTCACGAAAGTGATTAATCTTAAATAGAGGTCATGGACTCCTGCATTTTAAAGTTCCAGTGTTGCATCAGACATCTGTAGATTTCTCTGACAGCACAAGACAAGTCAGTTGCCTGTTAAAGGATGTCTTTAGACATCGGATTGAACTTTAACTCCAACATGCAAGAACAAGATTTCAGTCTTGACTAAAACTATTTGCTGAAATAATGGAAAGATGTGACGCTGCAGATTTTTTTCAAGACTAAACTTGCATGGTGGCTGCCAGCATATGGAAGATGTGTACATTTTTATTTTTAAAAAGAAAAACATATATTCATCTGTTTCTTGGCCAAAGAAACTTTTTAGTACTGTAGATGGACATACTAAATGGTTGGAATGGGATTATTTAAATTTTGCAGTTTTGATCATTTTAATAGAGAAGAGATGAGTGGATCAAAAGTTGTCTTTTGAGAGCATAAACACATTTTACATCACTCCTTCTCCAGCAGTGCATCCCAGCAAGCTATACATAATTCCATTTTCCTGTGACCTGTCTATCAGGTGCGTATTTTCTGAAAATGCGAGGGAGGGGAGGATTTGTGTGACTGGCCTTGATCCAACTGCAGCCACATCATTTTTGTTTCCATTTCTGTTCTGAATAGTATGTCGTCTTGTGATTTATACTGTCATCCAAACCAGGGTATCATCATATAAAGAGTTTTGTGAAATACAGCTGTTTTCCTTTGGAATTACTGTTATTCCAGCCACTAGCTCAGTACCTACAATAAGAATAACAGAAAAGAGAGCTCTGTGATCTTGTTGTAACTCAACACTATTTTTATTTGGATTTGACTAATGTCACTTTCAAAATAAGTTGCAGAAATTCCATGCTTTAGTGCAGATTTAGGGCATGTCTATAGACTTCAGGTCTTTCTGATACTTTTTTGCAGAACTCATGCTTATGTTCAAAAATATATTTTTTTTTTTCTAGCTCTTCTGGATACAAAGATGTACTTCTGCTAAATGTAGACCAATGTAGTCCTGTCATCTAGAGTCTGTAGTTAACGACAAACAGTAGCCCTGAGTCATGAACCGCCACATTTCAATTGTTGTTAACACTGAAACTTAATAGTGGCTTCTCATATGCCAATATATTAATTATTTCACTGTTGCTTGCTTTTTACAGAAATAAGCAGCTGTTTTATTTTACCCAATGTGGTTGGATTCATTTGCCAGACATTTCACAGGAAGTTTCACAAGAATGAGGCTGCAAATGTTAGATAAACTCATATTGTCTGTTAAATGTTTTGTGTGTTCACTCTCCCACTGTGGAGGGAGTAGAACCCTAATTTATTAGGTAGGAACTGGTAAATCTTGGGGAGGAGGGGGAACGAAAGAGCTTATGTAGGTGGGAGAATTTAAAAAAAAAAAAAGTAAATTAAAACTAATATGTAGAACAGTTCAGCAGTATAAATAATTAAGGACCCAATCCAAAGCCTGTCAAACTCAATGGGAATCTTTCTGTTGAATTCAGTGTACTTTGGAACACAGTCTTACTTCTAAAAATACAGTGGATTGTTCCTAAATTCTGCAAAATCCAGAGGAAGATTATACAGAATGTGACAAGATCTTCCTTACCTATCCAGTGGTCCAAGATATGACCCAGGGTCTTGATGTAGAGTTCTTGGAAACTACTTTCATTTTGACGCTAAAGTCAGTGTTGCTCTGTGACAGTTTGGCTTGTGTATTTATTTAAAGGACACAAACCTCTTCAGGGGATGCCTCGATACTGTTAAGAATTGGCAATGATGGAACATCTCTTAACATGTACTGAAGGCGGTCTATTAAAGATGTTGAACAATCAATATTTGTAGTTTTAGGATTCTTCATAGTTCAGGTCCCTTGAAATAATTTAGTAAGTGTAGTGTATATAGCTCCTGCACAGGTAAATGAACTCACTTTGTTGTTTGAAGCTGACAGTTGTTAATTCTGCAGCCAGACTGTAGGGCACAATATTCTGCTCATTTATGTAACTGTAATTTGTATCCAGTCACTTCCCTCCTCTCTAAGCAGGGAAAAATAATAATTTTAATATTTTCATTGTATTCTTATGGAACCCAGTAACAGTGGATATTTTTGCCTCTTAATAACCAGCCTATAGGAAAAAAAGCTCTTTGTTTGCAAGTCACCTCACAACTACAGCTACATTCTTTTAACACTATTTGATTTGTTGAGTGACAAGCCATCACAACTGAAACTGTTTGCATGCCAGAGCCCTGAAGGCTTCATGTGGCTTCCTTGAATGGAATCCTAGCATTACTAAATTGCCACAATGTTTCAGAAATTACATGTAAAAAGGTATACTGAAATAGATTTTCACTAACAGAACATTCTGTGCAATGAAACTAACAGATTTTGCATGTGAAATGCTCACAATATGGAAGAAAGGGAAAAGTAATCTGTTAGAAATGTCCTCTGAATGAAATGTAAATCTTCAAACAGGTCCACTTTGGCGCGTGTGTGTGTGTGTGTTGAATCCATCTGTTTCTCTTTCATGGGGGAAAGACAGGTTCATCTAGTATCCAGCTCATTTGTTCACCTCTGGATAATCTCAGGTGATCCTCCTGTTTCCATCAATGTTTTTCCAAATTTTAGTTCCACTCCACTTGATTGTGTCAAATAGGGCTCAGAACTGGGACTACTAGTTGCTGGAGGGAAATACAGAAGATTTGAGGGCCTCTAATAGGGCCTCAGGGAAGCACTTGAGAGAGAAACCCAAATCCTGCCCCAAGCTATCTAGCAGAGAGGTTGTCTAACCTTGGACCATGCTTGTGGGCTCCATATTTCGTAGCACCGTGGAGCCTGATATGTCTTATAAATCTCTCCCCCCACCCCCCTTCCCTGACTGTTGAAATAGAGAAAATTCTTTCTCAGTCTTTCCAGCCCAGAGCATCTTGGATGCCTTGGGGTGGTGGTATCTGCTGCCCTCCCCTATCTTCTTCATTAGGTGATTCTGTCCTGGAATAGCTCCAATAAATTGAGACAGAGTAAAACTGAAAAGGTTCTTGTTAATTTCACAGCTGCCCCAGGATTCTGAATAGCAGCAGTGAAACTGATCAGTGTCTTGGGAAAGCCCTGGAACAGTCAGCAGAATCAGAAAGAGTTCATATTTTGAAAGCTATTGTATCAATGTAATTTCATTTTGAAAAACGGAAGCTGCAGCAAGTTGTAGCTTAGGTTTGTTATCATTTCCCCACTCATCAGGGAAAGCTACTCAACAGCTGGGGTGAGTAGGTGAGTTTAATGTTCAGGCCCTGACATCAGATAATAAAAACAGAATTGTCTTGGCACCTGTCCTCTGGTTTAATCTTCTTTAATAGTGGTAAGTAGCTCCTGTCCAGGACAACTTGATGTATGAAAATATTGTTGTATCCACTCTTTTATAAGTCATGATGATGTTGTATAAATATTCTGCATAAATATTTTGGGGCAGGGATTGTCTTTTTTTTTTTTTTTTTTTTAGTGAGCGTTCATACAGTGCCTAGCATATGGTTCTGGCTGATGACTGGGGTTTATTGTAATATTAATTATGTGCATTGCAGTAGCACCATTCTGTGTGCAAATGGACCAGAGCTGGTAATTGCTGAGTCCTGCTGTGTATCTCTGCTAACTGCACGAACGGATTGTGGGGAAATAACTGGTGAAGTGAAGAGAGAGAACCATAAATAACTTGATATATAAATGTATATACTCTGCAATCCTGGTCACCAGTACTGACTGCAAATTTCAGCCCTTTCTCCTTTTTGTTAGGAATATGGCAGCAATACTCTACAAATCAATTTTAGGTCCTTATATTACCCCGAAAGACTTGCCTCTTCATTCTTCTCAGTTATTCATCTGCAGTTGCTGCCCTTGGCTCTCTCCTGCCCATGGCATATGTCCCACTGAGAACATGTCTTCCCTCTACCACAGATTTCTGTTTTATTTTGGGTTTGTTGCTTAGTAATTAGCTGGGGTTTTTTTTTTAATTTACTTAAGGGAGGAGAATAGTGTTTATTTCTTCCAGGAGACTTGGGGGAAGGACAATGGGCATTCTGGATGGACAATAAACTGGGGGGAGCGGGAAGGCGTTTGGTACTCGGTGAAGCAGCACTCCATAGGGATTAAGAACAGGCTATTTCTGCTCTACCTGGTGCCCTAAACTACCTTCCATTCTGTAATGATGCATGCTGTGTCACTTTGTATCCAGGCCATGAGCAGCCTGCCAGGCACTGGGAATCCTCAAGGGAGGAGAAGCCTTCAGTGAGATTTGTCAGAGGAACAGCAGGACCTGGAGGAGAAGGAGAATTATCTATATTTACAAGATGCCTGTCACCTTGATATCTAAGTGCAGAACTAAGTTTGAAGGAGAAAAATTATCCATTCCTCTGGGGTTACAGGGATGTGTGCGTTTATATGTACAAGGCTTTTTCTTTTAATTAGTTTTTATTTGTGGGCAGTGTTCCTGGGGAAAAGCCTACTGAAAAAGAACTTCGATCTGAATGTAGACTTAAACTGATCTCTTCTGACAAGGAGTCCAAAAGCCTGGGTCCTGCTGCCTGGAATGTTCTGCCCTCAGTTGCTGGTAGTCTTACCCAGGGTGTCTCCTGCTGTGCTCTCCTTGAAGAGAGTAGCTATGTTGCAAAGTTATGGAGGATGAGGCAGGTGGATCCCAGTCTGCTAAGGGCTTTGGAGATAGGGACCAGGATTTTTAATTCCGCAACTGAATGAATTGGAGGCAGTGACGTTTAGGAAGCACAGGTATGAGGTGTTCACATTGCTGCTTATGAGACACACTACAAGATGCTTTATCAACATCAGCTGCTTTGGTTGCATTCAGCCCCAGTATAGTGGGCTGCAGTAATCTAACCTGGAAGAGATGAAAGCAGGGATTGCTATGGCTAGGTCATTGGCACTATGGGAGTCTGCATGTCTAGAACTAGCAATGAGTCTAACATGATCCTAATGCTCCACACCCTTCAATGCTCTGGGGTCTGCTGTCCTCCACCATTGGTGAGGAACAGAGCATTAGCCAATAGCCTCATTTCCCCATCCCTTTCTTCCCACTACATAACCTTTTTCTTCCCTGCATTGTGCTTGAGCCAGTTGCTCTTCGCACAACTGTTGGTTTCTTTTAGGCACTGGGAGGCTTTGATGCTGGCCTGGGATTTCATGGCCCTTAATGTGACCATTTCACCAATTGCGCTCCTGTAGAGCACAGAACAGTACAAACAAGGTGGTCCCTGTGAGAAAAATCCATGCACATCAATGCTATGGAGCCCAGGACAATTAAACTGACTCTCTTGACCATGAAAAAAATCAGTGGACCATGAAATCAGGCAATGTAGCTGTTGTAGTTTGGGAATGGTATGCCTGGCTTGTAAATACACATTAGCTAAGAGGTGGGCAAACTACAGCCTGCGGGACTGTTCTGCCCGGCCCCTGAGCTCCTGGCCTGGGAAGCTAGCCCCTGGCCCTTCCCCTGCTGTTCCCCTTCCCCCGGAGCCTCAGCGTACCGTGCCACCAGCGCTCTGGCCCACTCCTCCTGCTGGGCAGCACGGGCGGCGGGGCTGTGAGCTCCTGCTGCTCTGAGCAGCATGCTAAGGGGGCGGGGAGAAGGGAGGTTGGATGAGGGGCAGGGAGTCCCAGGGGGAGGTCAGGGGACAGGGAGCAGGAGACGGTTGGATAGGCATGGGAGTCCCGGGAGGGTCTCGGGAGTGGGGGTGTGGATAGGGGTTGAGGCAGACAGGGAGCAGGGGGATGCTGGATGAGATGGAGGTTCTGGGGGCGTGTCAGGGGATGGGAAACGGAAAGGGGGGGTTGGATAGGTGTGGGAGTCCCAGGGGGCCTGTCAGGGGGCAGGGATGTGAATTAGGGGTCGGGGCAGTCAGGGGCAGGGAGCAGGAGGGGTTGGATAGTGGTTGGGATTCCTGGGGGCAGTTAGGGGTGGGGGTTCCAGGAGGGGGCAGTCAGTGGACAAGGAGCATGGGGTTGGATAGGTCAGGAGTTCTGAGGGGGGCAGTCAGGGGGCAGGAAGTGGTAGAGGGCAGATAAGTGGCAGGGCCAGGCTGCTTGAGGTAGCACAGCCTTTCCTACCTGACCCTCCATACAGTTTTGTAATCCCTATCTGGCCCTCGGTCCAAAAGGTTTGCCCACCCCTGTATTAGCTTATTCAGAAAGCTAGGAACCCGAGTACTCGTATTTTGACTTTTTACAAGGTTTGGACTATTTTCTGGAATTTGTCAAAATTGCCTTTGTCTTTTCCATGTTAATTCTGTAATCTAGATTAGACAAATGCTTGATAACTGCTATCCTTTTGTGATAGGCCTTCAGGGTAAAATGCAAAAAACATGAGCTTTGATCTGAGCGGCTTTGTCAATGTGTACCAGGATTTCTGTTTCCCCACTGAAGCACATAAATAGCTGGGGCTTTGGAGAGAGCCAATTTATGTATAATATTTCTGGGAAATAGCTGAAGAATTGCCACCCCCCCATTATGTTTATATATTGATATATGCATGAGTTAAATTGCTATTTTACAGTCTGCCCTCAGTGAAGGGCAGCACATCATTCTGCTGTCCCTGGAGCAGAGCATGGACTGAATTGTGACTCATAATAATTCAGGACCTGCCTATCTCTAGCTCTATAATTAGCTGCCTCAGCCCTTTTGCTGGCACAGATTGCCTTTCCCTCCATGTCGGCTTGGCAGTGCTGGTGGTGCCTTAGGAATGGGGCAGGAGCGAAGGCTCCAACTACTTCTCCACCTTGCCTGCATGTTCTCCTGCCAAGCTGTGCAGGGTGGGAATTAGCAACTGGGCAGCTGTTGTTCTCCCACTTGCACTGCTACCAGCAATATGGGTAGCACACTTAGGAGAGGAATGAGTATTCCTTATTGTCCCTTTCCTTCCCCTGTGTGCAGCAAGGGTCACTGTCTGGCTGTGTGTGTGAGAGAATAGAATCTATAGAAAATTGACTTGTGTAGTTCTGCTACGGTCACTGATCCCTGAGATGTTTTACGCTACAAGTGCTCATCGTAATGCCAAACCTGTGCAGATGATGTTTTCTTTCTTTCTCTTTGCTTCCTTTTTGTTTTTTTGTGATAAAGCTCGTGCTGTGCACATGAAAGGTGCTGTTTTGACAGTACCAGCGGCAGAAATCCTGTTATCCACAGAATAGATGTGATACAAACTGCAATAGTTCGTTTCCCTTTACCACACCACTGTGGTTCAAACCTGCCCCACCCCACCAGAGCAACTCTTCATTAAACTGTCATAGTCTTGCTGTATTTCCTTTCTCAGTATTCCCTGCTGATCACAAAGATATTTGTGTGTTAATAGAAGCTTCCTTCATCAGCCTGCTCCCCATGCCAGGCAGAATCAATCAGCGGAGCCACAATCCAGCTTCTGTGAAATCAGACTAATTTTTATGGAGATAAGTGCTTATGCACCAAGCACTGAGCAGCACTGTCACTGAAGAATTGGGCAGAAAGCAGTGGCAGAGCATGTAGGTGATAGCTTCTGTTTACCCGCCCCTGTTGGCAGGCAGTAGTGTTGTGGGGAGGGAACATAAAGTAGGCACAACTTGTTTTTAAGGGAGTATTGATTAAATATTTTTCTGTTTGCTCCAGCATTTCTGTTGGGGATAGAAGCTATGCATCCTCCTGGATGGTTCTTGGATTGTGCCCTGTCATTCTGTTGCTTGCTCATATCATTTTGAATGCTCAGAGTTTTTACTATAATAGTCATAGAATCATAAGGTTAGAAGGGACAGTAAGGGTCATGTAGTCTAACCCCCTGCCAAGATGTAGGATTTCTTGGATCTAAACCATCCAGCTTCCTTGTGAAAACCCCTAGGGTGAAGTGAAGGAACCTTTGGGGCGGGGGACAGAGGGGGAGTGCTGTGAGGCCTGGCTCAGCCCTCCTGGGGGTGGGGTAGGAACGCCACCCAACCCTGTTCCGCCCTGAGCTCTGCTCCGACCTTGGTCCAGCCCCTGTCCCCAGCCACATTCCCTGCTCATGGCCACGGCTCTTCTCCCGGCCCCAAGCCTGACCCAGCCTCGGTTCCTGGCCCCAGGCCCAACCCCAGCCTCAGACCCCTTACTTCTGTCTGTGCTCCCCCACCCCCAGGAGCTGTTGCCGCACTCCCGGGTGGGGGGACAGGTGTAAGAGGTGTGTGTGTGCAACCATGAAAAGTTTGGGGACTACTGAACTAGGAGGTTATCCATTTTGGATCATGTTTGACTACCAAGGGTGAATTAGTTGTGAGCGCGAAGGTGGTCAGGAAGTTGGGAGGAAGTGCTCATGAACTTATACAGTTCAAGATCCTAAGGAAAGGAGGACACTGGATTTCAGAAAGGCAGATTTCAACCAACTCAGAGAAATAGTAGGCAAGATCCCATGGAAAGACCAATTAGGAAGAACAGGAGTCAAAGGGGGATGGTAGTTTGTAAAAGATGTAGTACTAGAGACTCAGCATCAAATTATTCTGATGCAGAGGAAAGATAAGAAGAGCCACAGGAAGCCACTGAGGCTGCGCAAGGATTTTTTTAGCTATCTAAAAACTAAAAAGGACACATACAGGGAATGGAAGGAGGGGCATGCACAAAGGAAGTATACATGGGAATAGCGCAAGCATGTAGGAACAAAATCAGGAAAGCCAAGGCAAAGAAGGACAACAAGAAAGGATACTTCAAATATGTAAGATAAAAAAGAAATCTCAGGGATGGTGGGGTCTGTTGCTAAGTGGAGAAGGTGAGGTGGTAACAGAAGATAACAGGAAGGCAGAGCTCCTCGGTGACTACTTGCTTCAGTCTTCTCACAAAAAATAATGTGACTGGACAACTAGCAAAGTTACCATAGACAATGAAGGGGAAGGGATACAGATCAGGATAGGTAATGAATGCATCAGAGATCTTCTGACCAATTTGAATGAATTCAAGTCAGTGGGGCTTGATACTATTAACCTCAGGGTGCTGAAGAAATCTCAGAGCCTCTGGCAATAAAATCTGCAGCTCATGGATGACGGAAGAGATCCCGGAAGGCTGGAGAAGGGTTAACATAGTGCCCATCCTTAAAAAGGAGAAGGAGGAGGAGCTGGTGACCTATAGACCAGTCAGCACGACCTAGATACTTGGGAAACTACTAGAGCAATGTATCAAACGTTTAATTTGCGAATACCTGGATAATGAAGGGTTAATCACTAGCAGCCAGCACTGATTTACTAAGAACAAAAAATGCCAAACCAGCTTGATTTCCTTCTTTGACGGGGTAACTGGTTTGGTGGATAGGGGGATGTGGTGGACATAATATACTTGGATGTAAGCAAGGCTTTTGACACAGTCCTAAATGACATTCTGATAAGTAAGCTGGAGAAATGTGGGCTCAGTGGAACAACACCTCTACCCCAATATAACGCTGTCCTCGGGAGCCAAAAAATCTTACCGCATTATAGGTGAAACCGCGTTATATGGAACTTGCTTTGGTCCGCTGGAGTGCACAGCCGCCTCCACCCCCCACCAACACTGCTTTACCGCGTTATATCCGAGTTCATGTCATATCGGGTCGCATTATATGGGGATAGAGGTGTACCATTAAGTGGATACCAGAGCAGTGAGCAGAACAGGCTCTGTGATGCCACTACTGCTGCACTAGTGGCCATGCAGGGGTAAGAATGGTTGGAGTCTTGGCTCTGCACCCATCGTCAGTTACGCCAGTTAGCAGAGTTGAGTCTGCATAGAAGGGTGAGTAATCTACTCCTGTTGGAAAGCAGCAGCAGATTTTCACCCTAAAGCAAAGGGGATGGAGGGAAAACTAATAAGAAAATGTGTGTTTCTGAGGTGGTGCAGCTGTATGCTTCCTCTTACTCAGGGTAGGCTGTAAAATTAAAAGCTAGCCCTAAATTTGTGTTCATTATTGCATTTTGAACATGTTAGTCGAAATACTTCTTTTTCCGCTAGTGATTTGCCCCATTAGGTTTTACATACTCTACTGTATGGGTACATGGTTTGTAGCAGTGCCTGAAAATAATTAAATCCAAAACATTAATATATGGTGTTGAGAAGGCGTTGTTGATTCTGGGAGCAGTTTACCCAGCAACTTCAGAGGGACTTGTTTAGTATTCACAGTGGCTGTTACTTTTTACATTTTTTTTTTTAGGCTCCAGATGAAAGATTTTAGAAACTCATAGGCAGCAGTTTCTCCAGATTATTAAAAGAATTTTGTTTAGACAATTTAATTGCTTTGAGCACTTTGTCATGCAAATCAGATGATTTTTCAACTACAAGAGTAGTTTGCAGATGTTTGCACATGAAAACTGCTGGGATGTTTGTGTGTGTCTGTCATGGGCTGCTCCAGGCACCAGTTCACCAAACACGTGCTTGGGGCGGCAAGCTGGGGAGGGGTGGGGCGTGAGGGCGGCAGTCAGATTACCTTCATCAGCATGCCTGCAGGAGGTCCGCCGGTCCCGCGGCAATTCAGCGGCGGGTACACCGAAGGCGTGGGATTGGCAGACCTCCCACAGGCATACCTCCGAAAGCTGCCTGACTGCTATGCTTGGGGCAGCAAAGTACATAGAGCTGCCCCTGGTCTCTATCTGTCTGTGTGTGTGTTTCTCTCTCTCTCTCTCTCTCTCTCTCTCTCTCTCTCTCACACATAAATATATGTATAGGTTGTCTTTAATGGAAATGATTCTTTCTATGCTTGAGGAAGAAGTTCTGTTAACATTTAGCTGACCTAGTGTGGCATAGCAAGCTGAATAAAAGATTAAAAAAAGACTAAGCATGTTTTTTTTCTTACATATAATTTTGAAATGTTTTGAATATTTTGCTGTATTTGTTGTTGATGCTGATTATGCTAATTAAGAATTATTTAATCATTTACATGTGTTAATGAATATTTTAAAATAGCAATATAGCAAATCATACGTGATCCTTACGAGAAAGCAAGAAGGTCTTCTGTGAAGAGTGAAACCCACTAACATGACATATTAAGTTGTGTTGTCATGTCACCAGACAAAAAGAAATGCCTGTAAACTTTTGGTTCAGATTAGCAGTAAATTTAGAGCAGCTCATAGAAATACTGTATTTTATTGGTAACTTTTCAAGACGTAATTAGAGTTCTATATAATTATTGGTAGTTACAATATGCTTTTAATCTTAGGATTCATAGATTCCAAGGCTAAAAGGGACCTTTGTGATCACGTACTCCAGTGGTTCTCAACTAGGGGTGAGCTTCCCCCTAGGGGTACGCAGAGGTCTCTGAGGGGGTACATCAGCTCATCTAGATATTTGTCTAGTTTTACAATAGACTACATAAAAAGCACTAGCGAAGTTGGTACAAACTAAAATTTCATACAATGATTTGTTTATACTGTTTTATATGGTATACACTGAAATGTAAGTACAATATTTTTATTCCAGTTGATTTTATAATTACAGATAATATTGAGAAAAGTATTTTTCGGTAATAGCGTGCTGTGACACTTGTATTTTTATGTCTGATTTTGTAAGCAAATAGCTTTTAAGTGAGGTGAAACTTGGTGGTACACAAGATGCATCAGACTCCTGAAAGGGGTACAATAGTCTAGAAATGTTGAGAGCCACTCCTATAGCCTAACTTCTTGTATAACACAAGTCATAGAACTTCTTTTAGAATAATCATTTCTAGAGCATAACTTTCCTGAAAATGCTTTTTATTAATGTCCAGATAATGACTGCCCCACCGCTTTAAGCTAGGCAGGCGGGGATGGAAGAACATTGTCTGACTTGTGGAAGGAAAGGCAACAGTGCTTTACTGATGGAGAGAGGGAGCGAGGTCAGAAGCTGCTGCAAAAATGGAGGTGTGGGTCAGTCTGGTGACACTGATTCCTTGCCTGGGAACAGAAGGGTTGAAAGGGGGCATGCCTGGGCATGAGAAGTCCTTTTTCCACCCTCCCTACCCTTGAGGTGGCAAAATACCAGGTTTGTTCAGGACATGCTGTGGGCTTTGTGCTAGCTGCGCCTTTCGAAGCAGGCTGGGAGGGAATTTTTCCCTCTCCACCAGATTGGCCTAGGTGGAGTGGTATTTTTTTTGCCTTCCCCACAGTGGGTTCAGGGAGGGCTTTAACTGAGGTGTGAAGGCAGTTAGTCTAGAGGTCGCAGCGCGTTCTGTAAGTGTGGGGCGGATGTTCCATGCAGGTACGCCATAGGGAAGGGATACAGTGACCAGAGAAATGACTTGGAAAAGGACTTAAAAAGGAGGTGCTGGTTCAAGGAATGGAATGCAGGGTGGCAGGGAGGGAAGTGGGAGAACGTATTTTAAGATACGGATTTGTAAAAGCAATTTTTAACGGTCAAGTTAAAAAAAAAAAAACTAGTGTTACCCTATTGAGATCCATTTAAGAATTTTTTACGTTTTAACACTTCAATAAAATGAAAGGACATTCTCTTTAATTTATATGAAAGTTTCAAGATTAAGGTAATCTTGGAGTGACTCTGTGTAGCCAGGCTAAAATTTAGATGTGAAATTTTGGACCCATTTAAATCCATGTGACCCCAGGTCTGTCCTAAACGTTGAGACCATTAACCAGGTTTGTGAATGGTGCTCCTCCTGTGGATTGTAACCCATATGGGCCCAATCCTGTAAACACATGTGCATGTGAGGAACTTTACACAGAATCAGAGTTCCGCAGAGTTCACTGGGACTACACCTATGCATAAAGTTACACACAGTTGTGTTTACAAGATCAGGGTATGAATCAGCATTTGTTTGCTTTCCTCCTTATCCAGAGGAATAAAATTAGTAACGGGGGGGGAGGGATAGCTCAATGGTTTGAGCATTGGCCTACTAAACCCAGGGTTGTGAGTTCAATCCTTGAGGGGGCCATTTAGAGATCTGGGGCAAAAATCTGTCTGGGAATTGGTCCTGCTTTGAACAGGGGGTTGGACTAGGTGACCTCCTGAGGTCCCTTCCAACTTGATATTCTATTATTCATGTTGTTTCTCCCCTTCCCCTTTTACCATACATGGAATGCTCCTTAATGGGGTACTATCTATTCTCTCCCCTTTCCTCCCCGCATTGCTAGCCAGTACCTGCTGTCTGCTGGACAACTGGAATAAGCTGCTGGGGAAGAACAGGGCAGCACTCTTGTAAAGAAACATTTTGCCTCTGGTGCTAGCTGGGGTCATGTACTACTAGTAATTCTCACTCATTAACAAGTGCTGCAGATAAAGCATTTCCTCTCCCAGTAGCTACCATCCTGGACCTGGAAGTAGGAGGACTGGGATGCATTCAAAAGAAAGTGAAGCAACCACATTTGTGGCCAAAAGTCACTTCCCTCCACCCCCACCCCCTACTAACCTTGATAACCCACATCATTTATACACAGAAGATTATGGGATTTAACAAAGTTTTTGTGGGGTTGTTTGTTTAGTTTAGTTTTTGTTTTGTTTTTGTTTTGTTTTGTTTATTTGTTTTTGTTTGTTTGTTTGAAGGTGGGATTCCAGAATCTGTCTTTTTATTAGCTCCCTGGAATACTACAATATGCCTTTCTCCTTTTCAGATATTATATTGTGCTATCTGCATTGTCAAAGTATTACCCTGTTCTAAGATACATTACTTTTAAACCACCAGTGTTTGTTCTGGAAACAGAAGCACGGTGCCTGTTTTTCGTTTTTCACTGGCTTTTAGTCTTCTAAGAATCACAGACGAGACTCTCTCCTTCCACCTGTCCTCTTTTTAGTCTCCACTTTGTTCTCAGTCCTCTTCCAAAATTAGACGTCTTTCTGTCTCTCCAAAGTAGAGAGTAGATCTTTATCCCTCCCTGCACCCTCTGAAATAGTCTTTCCTAATTAACTCTGACAGTTCACGTTATGTCTCAAGACTTATCTGGTCACTGGCGTATGATTCCTTACACTCTTCAATAACTTAATCACTTGGCACTCTTTCCCTCTGCCAGATTATAATTTCTGAAATTTGGCCCCCCTCTATTCCACCCTACTGTAGCTACAAATTCTGCCTCTAGCTCTGTTATCTTGGCTGTATTTCAGAGTGTAGAGAGATTGGTTTCCTCCTCCCCTCAGCACTGTATAGAAACTCCAGTTAACATAAATAAGCATTTCATGTGCAGAGAGAGGGCAGTGTCTGACTCTGAGGATAATCTGCTGGTAAGCATTTTAATAGATTTCTGAATTAAAATAAACTCTGTTAACATGATGGCATTAAATTCATTGTTCCATGTTCTTAACTCCATTTCTTCCTATTTTCAGATTCTTTCTTGACATGGTATGCCAACCCTGACCTTGTCACTCGTCCAGTGGGTCCTTTTTCATTCCCCTTTAATGTTGTATCAGTCAGGAAATTAACAAATACTTTTCTCATGGATTGTATTTTCTAAATGGACAATCTATCTAATTCTCAATTACTGAGGGACAGTCTCCACTCATTGAGATATATATAATTGCTTTCCACAAACAAATCTCTGTACAACTTTTCATGAGTGATGTACCCGAGTATTCTGATTCTAATATCTAAACTGTATTGTTAAATCTATTCACCTAAATTTGGGTTATTGCTGATTATGTACTCTGTATAATAGACTTTTAAAAACAAATTCTATATCTGCGGATAATATAAGCATTGTACCCCAATATACAGACATTCTTTTCTCAACCTATGTATTATACAATTTTTTTAACATCAGCTTTAATAAATATTTTAAATCTTTTCTTCCTTCCTTTATCTTGAATGCTGACTTCTCTATAGTGTCAGTCCCTTCATGCCAGTTCCTGTTGTCTGGTCTTCATTATCTATCAATTAATTACATTCCATTATATTGCTCACATCCTCTAATTTCTTCACCACTGGCTCCATGTCCTTAGCCACAGGTGCCTCTGTCCTCACTCTTTATTGTACTGGCATTTCTCATCAAGATTGTCATTACACTCTGTAACAATCACCACCACAACTGGCACTATGATTTTAAGACTTTTTTCCCTTCCAGTGCCAGGCTTGTCCAAAGTATATGACTTCCACCATGAGAGCTACTGTGCCCACCATTTTGTGGACTTAACCAGCGTGCCACAGAATGTGCTTTGAGAGAGTCTTTCATTGAGGCTGCTTAATTTTGGGCCCTTAAATCTTAGTTACTTCAGCGCAATAAACACTTCATTCCTAATAAAGATCTGATAATTTATTTCTCACAATCTTAGTCTTGCATTTATCAGTGTCCAACTTATTTATGTTCTTATGCATTATTTTTAACAGTGATCTTTAATCAATTTCATTTCACTTTATTTCCTCAGTGTTTCTATATCTGTTCATAGTAGAGTGACTTGTTTCTATATCCATTGGAACATTGTTAACTGATCCATAAACATGCTTTGCAAGACTTGTTTTTCAGTCAAAGGCAAACATTCTTTGTTTCTGGCTTTTAGAATAACTATCCTCATTCTTTCTCCAGGTCAGCCCTGGGAATCTTTTTCCTTTATGGCAACACAAGCACAAAATGTACATTTGGTAAAGCTATCTCACATTTGTCACTTGCTTCCTTGTCAACATATGTTAAGATTTACATGAGTTGTTGAAAGTCCACAAATGAATGGGAAAACCATTTAGTCATTAAGAAAGCTAGCAGTATACCACATCAAAATACTTTTTATATAGTCAAATACAATAACATCAGGTTGTTGGCCTTTCACTCTGGTAATTGGTTAATTTACTGGAAAAGAGTTTTTAACTTGTATAGTAACACTGTTTCCTCAGCGTCCTAGGAGTGTTTTGGTCTCTACTGTGTCACGAGCCATTGTGACCTCCATTGGATGAGTTCTCTATTTCTTGGCCTAGTTCCCACCGTGTTCCTTAAAGGCCAGATTCAGCTGGCTTGGCCTGTCACATAAGTAGTACCTTGAGTGCCAATTATCCCCTTGTATATTTTCATTAATTTCAGACCTATGTCTGTAGTATATATGTCAGAACATACTCCAGTCACTATTGGTGTCTCATTACCAGGAATCCTAGCAATTCATTTGCCATGGAAAAATGCAGAATTTAATTTTTACACAGGATCTTTAATTTTTACATTTTATGAAAAAATAAAAACAATATTAACTATTAACTTAATTTTACTGAAGATACCAATGTCACTTATTCAATGTACACAACCTCTCCCTCTTGTGGCTAATTTTTTGAATGCGCTTTAAATTTACATTGCTAAACATACTTCAGTAATCTGCTTCCAGCATAGAGGAGTGGTGGGCAGCCTGTGGGCTGCATGTGGCCCATCAGAGTAATGTGACTGCAGGCCACAAGACATTTTGCTGACATTGACGGTCTGCAGGCATGGCCCCCCCGCAGCTCCCTGTGACCGTGGTTTGCGGTTCCTGGCCAGTGAGAGCTGCGGGAAACAGTTTCATTTTATTTGCAGAAAAATGTAGATTTTTGTTTTTGTATCAGAGAATTTTTTGTTTTTTTTTAATCCTGGAAAACTAGGATTTCTGCTCATCACATTCTGGTTCATCCATTTCCCTTTCTCATATTTAGTATCTTGGTGTTATCTGGCAACTCATCACTGGTGTCCAATCTGCAGGTCTAGGCAGAACTTCTCTACCTTGGTTTGAATAAAGGCAAGTGATCCACGGTCTTTGTGTCTCCATCTTTTTCACCTTGAGTGTTATTTCTGGAAGGCTTCTTTCCCCCAGACTTCTCCATCAGCTTGACTGTTCACATGCCTAGTGACCATTCTTGCTGTCCGCTGTTTTCTTTTAGATCAATCTATCTTAGTGCCCAGTGCCTTGTTGCTTTATGGCTCCCTGTTCCAAAGACTTTACCAAAGGAATCACTGTTCTCTTTTGTCTGATTTGTTGGATGCCCTGACAGTCAGCTTGAATACATATGGGATACCTATGTATGGGCTCTCCTTGTTTCCCGTGTGTGAGATGTAGGGTCAGGAAAATGCCATGCGTGGTCTTCCCTTCCAGTCGGATCCCACAGAAACAGAAGCAGCAGTTTCAGCTGCACACGCTGCAAAACAGCCTTCCTCTACTTTGCTTATTATAGTTAGCAAGGTTCTAGGAATTCTTTCTGGACCAACTGATCTATTTCTTCCTTTTTGTGGGCGTGTCAGTGAGCTGAGACGGTGTTTATCTTTGCACGGATCTTTCCAAAGCCCCTCGTCCCCCCCCCCCCCCCAGGTCTTTCAGAAATTTTAAGTTTAGTTATTTTCAGTTGCGTTGAAAGGAATTTTTTACACACTGGTAATGTTGGTTCATTTCACTGTGCATTACAAGCACGCAGGTGCCACACATTATTTTGTCTTGTGCGTAAACTACATGATTCTTACTGCTTTCACAGCTCATTATGGTCTCTGCCTGTCACAGTAAACTGCCCCTACAGTTCAGTATTGTACCTTTCACTTTCACGTTTTTAATGGACTGTTGTTTGCCTCTACTAATGTTTTACTTTATCTACATAGTAGTTTTCTATTGGAATATTTCTTGTCGCTTGCCTGCTACATCTTGTTATGCTACTTCTAATGTATGCATCTAAATTGTCCTTAGTCTTTGGGACATGATCCTAGTTTTTTTGCTCTTGCTGAAGTGAACTGCTGTTTTGATGTAAACATTTTCTTAAAACAAATGCTACACAAATAAATGACTAATAACTTCTGACTCTTGTCTTTTGTCTTCATTTGGCAAGAATCTTTGAGATGTTCTGAGTCATGATTCACAGGACCATAAGAATATTTTGATGATCTGAGTTCCCCTGGTGGTTATTCAGGTAGTAGAGGATGCACAGCATGTGCAAAACTTGCTGAATAATGTCTTTTTGTTTTGGTATTTGCATGTAATAGCTGGCACTTGTTTATAATAATTTTGTGGTAAAACCTGAAGTGAGCATTCTGTTCGATGACCTCAGATTATATTTTAGTAGATCACACAGGCCCTCATGATGTCACAAGTGTGCATCACAGATATACAGCGTCCATAGAGTGAATGACTGGTTTATCCTATTTTGTAATAAGTTGATAACATATTCTTAGGAACACTTAGATTTACTACTTCCTCACCAATCAATTCCATTCAGAATTGCGCTACAAAATTGTCTAGTACTGTGGTGTTTCCTGGCCAGCTTATGTTTTCCGATTCTGTCACTCATGCATTTGGCCATAGATATTTCCTCTTTTTGGTTCAAGAACTGTGATCAGAGACTTTCATTTTAGGAAATATCAAAGTATGTAATCTATGGAACTAACTTTGAGCAATATTTTGAGGGTCAGCATGCACTACTCTCATTTGATCAGTCATCAGGGATTGTATGTTCTGCATGTAAAAGGAAAAGATTTTTGCAGATTTTTGTAAACCCAAACATTTGACGTCTAATTACTTACAGTATGAGTACTTAAGCTCTTTTAAAAAGAATTTATGAAGGATACTTCAAAATCTGGATTTTGCTTTTCCTGCTCAAACATTAATGTGAAAAGGTGGGTGAGGTAGTATCTTTTATTGGACCAACTTCTGTTGATGGAGACAAGCTTTCCAGCTTACAGAGTTCATCTGTCACAACTAAATAGTTTAGCATAAGCAGTTCACATGTTAACATGTGAAGTGTGCAGTTGTAGGATAAATTGGGTTATAGATTGTTGTAATGAGCCATAAATCCAGTGTCTTTACTGAGTCCGTGATTTTTAGTGTCTAACAAACTTATGGAATAAGCTCCCAGGCTCATCTTTTGAAGGTGGTATTGCAAGTTTCCTTTGATGAGGACCAAGAGGTCAGATATGGAGTGATTGTTTTGTGAAAATGTAATGTTGTGTGAGTGTTAATGTTTCCTGTAGATTTTATGTATGTAGTATCACGTAAGCAAATTAATTTTGCTTACAAACCATTCCCTAGTAGAACAATATGGCTATTTCAGTGGTAAGAAGGGAACACTGTTTTCCTGGAGATGGGGCAAAAAAAGTGACCTGCATACTGATCGCTTCTTGAGGCTAGATGTGAGCTTTTGTAAGCAGACAGACAAGTTGCACTTGGCAGTAATTGTATAAATATGTTTTGACAAATCTGGTTTGTTTGAAAAAGCAGGTAAGTTACTGAAAGGCCGAATTATTTAGATAATAGAGCTTTAGCCTTTAAACTTGTGCATGTTAAGACCAGTTTGATTGGCTAAAGTACAGAAACGAAACACTGTTGTGTAAAACGTGCAACCAGGTGGAAAAAGAATACAGACCAGTAAGCACAGGTCACTTTCCTTACAGTACGTCAAGGTGTCAGATGAAATACAAGACTTTTAGCATTCAGCTAGAAAAGTTCCCTTTAAGGGAAATGAAGAGTATTGAATTTTTCTTATGAGCTAGAGGCTTACTTGAGTTATTTGAAGTATATACAAGTCACACATAATACTACAAAAGGTCTCATAGCATTATTGAAAATGTAAAGTTGTTAGTAAATTGGGCAAATAGAAGCTTTTTTTTTTCTTTAACTTCTTTGTAGGGATAGGAGGGGGATGTATACATTATAAATGTACATTTACCCAAGGCAAAAGGCATACATGTTTTTGATCTAGACTTTCAATAATAATCATTTTCGCTTTATTTTAATCAATACTTGTGACAAAATTAATGAAGATACTTGAGCCATATGAAAAACATTTTAGTTTTATTCTGCATATTTAATTTTAAAACACTGTGATCAAAACTCTTATTCTGAAGGTATTTGTAGAAGTGACAATTACTAAATTAAAAATAGTAATTGCTTTCCAGTTTTGTGGCTGCGTATCTTGAGAACTTGTCATATAAGGCTAGCTACTGTGCCACATTACTTAGAGGAAACTCGTATTCCTTGTCTTAGATTTTTAACTGTGCACAAGGACATTCTTCTAGTCCAAAGAAGACTGACCCAGGGACATTGATTGTTGTATCACAAAAGGGGGCAAGAAAAATGAGGTGCAGAAATAGAGAACTCAACATTTCATATGCTTAAGTCCCCAGAGCAGCCTTCATGGGCTTGCTCAGAGCTTATACAATTAATGTCCCGAGTGAAAATTGGCTGTGGAAGTAGGAGAGTGGTCAATGTTTACTTAACAATGGACTGTTCTTGACCAACGGGCTTTTCATGAACATCAGGCACTCAGGTTTTCCTTTTTTTCGCCTCTGGAGTAAGTATTTGTCAACAAGCAGTTCAAGGACATCCCAGTGATCATTACATTATTATTGTTACAGTTCCCATTGACCTTCTAATATTCCAGTGCAAGTGGAGACAGATACGTAGGCTGCTGCAGAAAGAGCTAGTTGCCTAAAAAACATGCATCAAATCTATAGCAGAACTAGGATTAGAATGCATGTTTGCTCTAGATCTGTGCTTAACCATTAAACAACGCTGCTTCTCAGCATATGTCCACATCATTACAAACAAGAAATAGTTCTGGATCTTTTTTCTCTCCTTTTGTACTTCTCTGTTTATCCCATCTAGATCATTTTATGTACCTGTTGCTAGTTAAAGCAAACCACCAACCTGAAATACTGTTCCCCACCATTTCTTTGCATTACAAACCCATCATTTTGCATGTAGTTTACAACTGTTATTTTATATGTGTTTGCAGTATTGTTGTAGCCATGTCGGTCCCGGGATAAGAGAGAGAAGGTAGGTGAAGTAATATATTTTATTGGACCAGCTTTTGCCGGTGGGTGGTACAAGCTTTTTAGGTAGAGGTCTGTGTAGCTTGGACGCTTGCACCTTCCACCAACAGAAGTTGGTCCAGTAAAAAATATTGTGTATGAGTTGTTATCCTCTCCAAAATGATGCTGAACTTTTCATCGGGATTGGAAAATCCATCTCAAGGAGATGGACCTTAATTTTACTCAGTGGTGACATTTGTGAAATTGTTAAAGATGGATTGGGGGAACCTTATGAGTTGAGGTAGGGATGTGAAGGAGGCTCATTTGCAAATCAAGTTGAAGATAGTCCAATGAGCATTCAGTTTAGGGGTATCTGTTTCTGCCCTAGATTGACTTCAGAGCAGTTCTCGTGGTTACTAGTTCTTCCATTTTTGTTGTGATAGTACTAAATTGTTATCTGAAATATTTAGCCGTATATTAATAAACATGCAGTATATAAATAAACTGCCTGAACAGCTAGACCGGGGCTTGGCAACCTTTCAGAAGTGGTGTGCTGAGTCTTCATTTATTCACTCTAATTAAGGTTTCACGTGCCAGTAATACATTTTAACGTTTTTAGAAGGTCTCTTTCTATAAGTCCATAATATATAACTAAACTCTTGTTGTATGTAAAGTAAATAAAGTTTTAAAAATATTTAAGAAGCTTTATTTAAAATTAAATTAAAATGCAGAGCCCTCGCAGACAGGTGGCCAGGACCTGGACAGTGTGAATGCCACTGAAAATCAGCTGATGTGCCGCATTCGGCATGCATGCCATAGGTTGCCTGCCCCTGAGCTAGACACTCCAGTAATGACAGGAACACACTTGAGCAAGGTGCTGTACAAACATAGGCCCTGATCCAGTAAGTTCCTTCCGCATGCATAACTCAAAGCATAAGTTGTCCCATTGTAGTAAAGTCACATATGTATTTAGGTACCTTTTTCTGTCTGGGCCACAGAGTAGAAGGGTGATCTCTGCCTCAGAGAGTTCACAGTCTAATGAAATTAGTTGACTTGTTTGTTACAATATTTAAAAAAGCTAGTTGGAATAAGCCATGTAGCTGCTGCTTGCATATTACTTGTGTTGCCACTCCCCATGATGTACCTATTTTGGTGACCAAAGACAAAGGGATCAGATCTTCAATACACTGGGACAGCGGGTGAAGTCCTAGCAGTATAGGAATATGGGTCACAATGACATGCATTCAGTTCAGTCCATTTGCTTAGGACAGCAGTTCTCAAACTGTGGGTCGGAATCCCAAAGTGGGATGCAACCATGTTTTAATGGGGTTGCCAAGGCGGGCTTAGATTTACTGGTGCCCAAGGCAGAAGCCCTAGCCCCACCTCCCAGGGCCAAAGCTGAAGCCTGAGGGCTTCAGCCCTGGGTAGCGGTGCTCAGGTTACAGACCCCCTGCCCTTGGTTTTGGCTCTCCCCACCCAGGACAGTGAGGTTTGGGCTTTGGCCCTCCCCCACTCAGGGTGGCATGGCTCAGCCTTCGGTCCCCCCTCCTGGGGTTGCGTAGTAATTTGTGTTTTCAGAAGGGGGTCACAGTGGAATGAAATTGGAGAACCCCTGTCCTAGAACATGAACAGTTGAAATATAGCCTCTGTACCACATGCAAACCATGGAGAACTGCAGAGAGTTTATAAAGTAAAACTGTGGGACAGCAGAGATACTGCCAAACTGAGTTCTTACACAACTACCTTTGGTATCTAGATTATTCAATGCCCTGAAATCAATAGGAGTGGGGAGTGTACCATAGGGAATCATGTGATGCTGAATCTCCAACTTAAAAACGTCAGAGAAAGAAGACACAGTGGGTTCTTGTAGAGCCAAACATATCTGCCTTTTATTATTTCTAACCTAGCAAAACCATACAGTTCATTGGATTTCTTCATACACTTATTTTTTTATAAATTCATGGTTTATCTTGTGGTAGGCACAGGCTTTCTTACTGAACACCGAAAGGAACTGTTCTTTATGTCTAAGCATGTATTGATTCTGCTCCCAACTATTTCTTGTTATGTTGTGTTGGGTAAGTCACCTAACCAGTGGTTTTCAAACTTTTTTTTTTCCTGGTGACTCAGTTGAAGAAAATTGTTGATGCCCGTGACCCAACGGAGCTGGGGATCCAGGGTTTGGGGTTGGTGGGAGGGGGCTCTGGGGTGGATGGGGATGAGGGGTTTAGGGTGCAGGAAGAGGCATTCGGGGAAGCTCAGGGCTGGGGCCAGGGCTTACCTTAGGCAGCTACCTGTCAGTGATGCAGTCGGGGTGCTAAGGTAGACTTCCTGCCTGTCCTGGCACCATGGGCTGCAGTGCGCCCCGGAAGTGGCCAGCAGCATGTCTGGCTCCTAGGCGGAGGCTTGCAAGTGGCTCCATGCAGCTCTCGCCCACAGGCACCACCCCCAAGCTCCCATTGGCTGGTTCCTGGCCAATAGGAGTGTGGAGCCAGTGCTCAGGGTAGGGGCAGTGATCCTAGGAGCTGGACCTGCTGCTAGCCGCTTCAGGGGTGTAGTGTGATGTCAGAACAGGTAGGGATTAGCCTGTCTTAACTGGGCAGAACCACTGATGGGACTTTTAATGGCTCGGTCGGCGATGCTGACCATATCCACCACAATCCACTGCCTTACATTTCACTATCCAGTACTGGGTCGCGACCCACAGTTTGAAAACCACGGACCTAAGCCAACATTTTCAAATTGCCGTTGATTTTTGTTCCCTCAGTTTTTGTGTGCCTTATCTGAGAGATGGTGGGCATAATTTTCAGAAATGCTGAGAGTCCATTGATTCATTTGAAATTGTGTGGCTAGCTCTTCTGAAAATTGGAAATACAGTGTCTCAAGTAACGCACCCAAAATCAGTAACATTTTTGAAATTTTTGTGCCTCAGGTTGCCTATCCTTAAAATGGTGATAACTACTGTGCCAAATTGGCAGCACTATTATGATGCGTCCCGCGCTTTGCCCTCTTGTAGGGAGTTCAGGGTGCTGTTTACCACTCTTGAATGGGAATATCAGCTGTCCCACTAATGTCCCAGAAAACAGGAGTGGAGAGGGAGGGACCCTGGCCCGTCCTCTACTCCGGGTCCCAACCCAGGGACAGCGGCGAACCACTTGAACTAGTGATTCCTTCCCCTGGGCTACTTCCTTCTCCGGCCCTTCAGCTTGTAGGGCTTCCTGCTCTCTCTCCGCTTGGGCCAAGTTTTTCCCAACCTCTTGTGTCCGTAGAGTCTCTCTGCTCTGCACAAGCAGGGTTTCCCTTTACCTACGGTCTTGGTCTTCTCGTCTGCCACGGCACTTCTCCAAACTGTTCTTCGCTCCAACACCAAACCACTCTGCTTGCACTCCTCCAACTGTCTGATTAAAGCAGGGGGGTTTTATCAGGTGACTGGCTTCAGGTGCTCTAATTGGCTTAATTGGTGTCAGGTTCTCTAATTAATCTGTAGCAGCCTCTCTTCCCTCTACAGGGAATAAGGCTCTTATCATCCTGAGGCTTACATATCTCCCATCTATCATTCTCCTGCTGCCTCTGGCCATGCTATATCATACTATCTACCTTGGTAATGTGCTTTGAGGGCCTCAGATGAAAGCAGGTGTGATTATAATACAAGCACATCTTAACAAGGCTTCACTTTAAAATCCTTCATCTGTATGTTATTTTTAAAAAAATTATAACTTAGGCAAATTGTCAGTTTTTGTTGTGGAAAACTGCATTAGAAAATTACAGAATTACAAATCTCAACATAGCTCTAGATTATAACTTCTCATCTGTGACCTGCATCTAAGATTAGAATCTGACAAATTAGCTGGCAGAGCTAAAATTACAACTGAATTTAATGCCAGGATGTTTTGAAACAGAATACTTCAAATTAACAAGTCTAGGCTGGAAGTTAACCTCTTCTTACAGTGACCTGAACCATGGATGTTTATAGCTATCTGAGGGAATGTACACCATCAGTCACTGCTGAAATTTAAATAACAACAAGAGTGATACAGCCATCTAAACCTGATGTGTGACAACCCATTTGGGAGGCTGGTCATGTAATTCAGCTTGATAAATATGTGATTAATTCATTTTAGAAAATAATATTTAAAATGTAATGCAAGATAATTTTCATATGTACCTTTTGATATATATATTTCTTAAAGGCATATTTCAAATGTACTGGATTGATCTGTTGTGTAATGGGGTATTGAATTATTTTGTCATTCAGTACAGGTATTACATACCAGTTTCTTTTTGAATGTTAAAGTTGTTATATAATGTTTAATGTCTTTATGGGTTTTTGTACCATCTTAATCCACAATGTTTGGGCATAGATTCTATCCTGGCAGCTGATTTAGTGAAGCTTGAGAGACTGTCTCAAAATGTCTCAGGCTTTCCATGTTTTACTTTGGGCTTATCCTGCATCATCAGTGGTGGCAAATAGTTAACTAAAGGTCAAGTTATTTATTTTAAAGAGAGTGTCAATTGTAATACAGTACTTTGCAAAACAATGAATGTATATAGTTAGGTTAAGTGTGTGTGTGTGTTGCAGAAAGTGGGGTGGAATTCTGGAGCAGCTGCATTTTTGTTGTTCCTGGTGTAGATTAGCAAAGCTGCTACATGCACTGATGGACCTTATTCCAGTTTCATCCATGCAATAGGCTTCACCATTGTCAATAACATCTTTGTCCATAGTAGGGATTTGCAATACTGCAGCCACACCAGCAGCTGGCAACCAGTGTCTGTAACTGGGATAAATATCCAGTGTAGACAGAGGCCTCTCTGTGTGCTGCTACTTATTTCCCATAAAATGCCTTGCACTTCTATCACCTTGACTTGTCAACAAAGTCACCAACAAGTATGTAAAGGCCTTGATATCTTGCAAACCAGTCTGCATTTTCAGATCCCTGCACCCACTCACAGTCTGAGTGAGTTCATTGGAGCCTCACGAGCCAGCATGCAGGACTGCAACTTGTTTGTTTGTTTGTTTTTTTAAAACAACAAAATTCTTATGCATGTTTTTTATCCATTTAGCCTGGCTAATTATAATGAAAATATATTATTCGTTCAAGCCTTGAGAAGTTATCTGACAATCTCATCAAAATGTTTATATTCTTATCAGGTACGACAGGCAAAGCATCATCCCCACCACCTGTCTTAGACACAAGGCAGATGAATGAGAAACTAGAGACTATTTTATTTCAGCTCCGCCAGGTTACACGCGAGAGGGATGAGTTACGCAAGCGCCTTGCACTTTCATCTCCTGGATCAACCTTCGATGACTGCAGGTAAAAAAAAAAAAATAATAATAATAATAAAAAAATTAGATTGCAAAATGTGTTATACCACTCCCAGAATGTATACACCTGGCACTAATATTTGTTGCTGACTCGTGGATGGTGAAGAGATATAGCTTTGTAGTTCCTGGGTGTTACCTCAACAAAAGACAAATGTCAAGTGCCTATAGAAGGGCATTTTTCAAACCCACTTTGCTGTTGGGTTCAAATGAACATTGGCAGCTTTCCAGTCCATGGAAATTCATGTATCATTGGGTATGAGTCCATTCTCCACAGACCTGAGTGTCCTCTCACCACTTACCTTTGTAGTTTTGGGGGGGGCTGAGACCAACCACAAGGTCCTATGTCATCTGGGGAACAGCGTTCTCCTAACTTCTTCCTGGGATCGTCAGGGGAAACTGGGTGACCACATGTAGGATTAAGAGCCACATATTACTGCCCATTGCTTCTGAGCTAATGATTAGAAAGAGAGGGGTGAACATCTCTTCCACTCCAAGAGTTCTGCTGTGAGAGTATATAAAACACTTGTAAAACCCACTTGCCCACAGTGAGTGGGTTCCTTAGGGCTGGAAAGTCACTTGCTCCTTCCTTGGAGAGGAAGGGTGAAGAAGTCATAGCTAATGTTATTGAGGAGCAATGGAGAAAGTCAGTGGGCAGAATGGATAGAGCTGCTTCTGTTTACAAAGCAAAGGAGAGGAAGCCAAGGAGCAGAGCAACATCCCAACCACTTCTCTTTGGGAGTAAGAGAGGAAGCCAGCAGTTTTCTGTGTGAGAACAGGGCAGATAGACTAGCAGCAGCAATAGAGCCCTCCATAGAGATATGGCCCAACACAAAATCCCTTGTAGGAAAGGGGGGCTCCCCAGCACTAGCTTACTGCGGATGGAGGATATACTGATTGTGGGGGCTGCACACTATTAATGTGCAACTCTCCATCAAGCAATGCTGGGCACACAAATTTAAATAATTAGTGCCACCCCCAATAAACTAAGCCTGGGCAACCCCAATATTCATTGTTTTAATTTGAAAAGGGGGCTGCCTAGCAATCCGTTGTTAGGCGGGAAGCATTAATTCAGAGTGTGGGGTCTCCAAGGGAGGTGAATGGAGATGGGGAAAGGGTTGGTTTGTTTTGGAGGAGCGAGGATGTGAACCTATAGAAACATGGGTTTGAAGGGCTATGCTAGTAGAGGTATTTTCCACCATCACTAGTAGACTCAGTCCTCAGCATAGTACTTGTCAGGGAAATATGTTGAGCCCTGGAGTAAATTAGTCCCACGGCCACTGGATGCTGAAATGCATTTGCCAAGCACAGGCTTCCTGGGAGGCCTGAGGCAAATCTTAGTCTGTGCCTCAGTTTCCCCATCTGTCAGTGTTGATGCCTATTGTTATGGGGTCTCTGCTAACCTGAGTATTAGAAGCAAGACTGTTAACTGCAAACTTTAAGTCCCTCTGAATGTGGTCAGGATTTGAACCAGTGAACTGGAGTTGAAAGGCTGTGTTTTCCATTACTAATCTCTGAGCCAGCCATTCTGCCTACCTCACAGGGGTGCTGTGAGACTTACTTAATAAGCATTAAGCCCTTTGAACTTCTGTCATATATTCTATCAAAGGATATCCAAAGTGTTTTTGTGTGTCATTTGGCCAAATCCTGAAGTTATTAAGTTTTTTCACTTAGTCCTTACTCAGGAAGAACTCCCATTTGAAGCAGACTGACTTTGCCTGATTTAAAGATTTGGCTGCTTGACTATTTTATAACAATAATTTATTGTAATATAAGTCAGGATATTATTATAAGATTTTGTTGGGCTTTTAGAATGCCAAGTTTTTTTCTTTGTTTTGAACAAGAGATCAATCCACTGCTATAGCTGCTGGAAATGTGTGCAATGGAAAATACATTTATAAGCTTTTCACAGTCTTAAGAACTACTTTTTAAAAATAAATATTGTGGTTGACCAGTGTTTAAACACCTCATATTAAAGAGGGATAGGTACTAGCTTCCAAACAATTAAAGGGATTTCAGAAATAGGAAATGAATAGATTTGAGTTGATTTCACTTTCATTCTTTAAAAAAAAAAATCTCCTTGATAATACTTTTAATTTTCATTTTCCAGTCCTTCCCCATGCAAAACTCCCATTGATCTCTGTAGGACCCCAGGGTTGAGCCCAGATAGTGTAAGTAGAGCTGTGTGAATATCCATTTTTTCTTCTTCGAGTGATTACTCATGTGTATTCCACAATAGGTGCTCGTGCTCACCACATGCACCAGTGCTGGACGTTTTCCTCCTAGCAGTACCAGTAGGGGAGCACCCTAGCAATCCCTGGAGTGACGCCTCCATGGCGTGGTATAACGGGCGGTATGCGCTCCCCCCACCCTCAGTTTCTTCTTGCCATGAGTGAAGGTGCTTTGGAACTGCTCTGCTGCAGCGTTAGTGTAGCTCATCCCCAAAACTGCTTTTTCATTCAGTGTACGGTACCTGTAGTTAGGTTAGGTTAGTTTAGTTTAGTTTAGCTAGTGTGCCCGGGCCGGGGCATGCCCCGTGCCGCAGATTTTAAGTCGTGCGACACTTGTAGGTGATCTGTGCCAGTGAGTGATCCACGCACGGCCTGTTCATGCTGTTTGAGGGAACCTATCTCAGTGATCGCTGCAAGATTTGCAAGTCGTTTAAGCCTCAGACCAAGAGAGAAAGGGACATTAAGCTCCAGTCTATTCTGATGGAATCAGCTCCGGCATGTGGCTCCTAGTCGGCATTGCAGTGTTGGTGCGCAGCAACTCTTCAGCGCCATCGACTAGTCGGCACTGCTCCCCGTCCACGGGGCATGCCAAGAAGGCTAGGAAGAGGCCTTCTTTGCTGCAGCACTGGAGTAAACCCAGGACAGAGGCTAGACCCATGTTGGGCAGTCCTCGATCCCCACAGCTGCTAGGCCTCTGACTCGAATGGAGTAGCCCGGCCAATACAGAGCAGGCCTCCCTGGATGTCCGGATGCCCTCCACACTGGAGCACCGCTGATATTGGCCCTGCGCTCCAGAGGCAAGCTGCTCCTGAGATCTCCACAGTCACCCCCAGCTCAGTACCAGTCTCGGTTGAGAGAATGTTTCTGATGCCATTCGTTGCCCAGCGACCGTTCAGGATAGAGTCCACGTGGATCGCCCTTGACACCCACCAGGCTGTCTGGTTGGGTTCTGTCTGACCGAGACTCTTCGCACTGCTCCACCTCGAGGAGTGAACACCAATGGGACCAAGGCAGACGACACCAAAGGTCCTTGTTTGGGGGGGACAGGGGCTGTGACAGGCAGTCACAGCACAAACGTCAACGTCATTCCTGTTCATTGTCCCACTCCAGGATCCCGCCACAGCACCGCCACTATGGCCCTGGGCGTCAATCACCTGTGTCTCGCCTTCGCGGGTCCACCCGCCGAAGCCAATCGCGGAGCAGTTGTTACTGATGGTACTGGTCCTCCACATTGGGATTGTGGTCCCATGGTCGGCATTGCTCCCAGTGCCACTGCTTCTCCTGGTCCAGGGACAATAGCAAGTCACATGTCAGCCTGGCCTACCTTCGTAGTTGTCCATCAATGGGCCAGGCCGAACAGCCACAGAAGGACCATTGGCCTCCCTCTCCAGACCTCCAAGGAAGGAGTTGGTGGGACATACATCCTTGCCACTGTGCCCAAAGACTGACCACGTGGTGAACCTTCTGGTGCCGGTGGACACACAAAGTACCATGCCGGTCTCTTCACCCTCCCTGGATAAGGCGATTATGGCCCCTCCTCCCTCCATCCCACAGAAGGACTTTAGGGCCCACCAAGAACTCTTTAAAAGAGTGGCATCAAGCCTCCATCTCCAAGCAGAGGAGATGGAGGAGCCTTAGGACTCCCTGTTTAATGTACTGTCCTTCTTGGCATCAAGCAGGGTGCCCTTCTCTCTCCATGAAGGGGTGGCAAAAATTTCAAATGCCCTGTGGTAAACCCCAGCCTCATTGGCCCCTATCTCTGAGAGAGTGGAAAGCAAGTACTTTGTACCCGCCAAGGGGCATGAACACTTATACATTCACCCTGTTCCTAACTCCCTGGTGGTTGAGTCAGTCAACCACAGGGAATGGCAGGGCCAACCAGCCTCTACCCCGAAAAATAAAGATTCAAGGTGGCTGGACTCATTTAGAAGAAAAAATTTATTCGTCCTCGAGCTTCCAGTTACAGGTGGCAAACCACCAGGCTCTCCTGGGCCGATATGAGTTCAATCTGTGGGGCTCCCTGCCCAAGTCTGAGGACTCCCTCCAGGAGCGTGACAGGAAGGAGTTCAAAGTGCTGGTGGAGGAGGGCACAGCGGCTGCCAGGGCAACCCTGCAGGCAGCTTCAGATGCAGTGGACACGGCTGCATGGTCCATGGCCTCCGTGGTGTCCATGAGAAGGGCATCATGGCTCCTGCTCTCTGGGCTGTCCAGTGAGGTGTTGACCTCTCTGCAGGACCTCCCATGTGATGGCAAAGCTCTGTTTGTGGAACAAACGGATACAAAGCTGCATGGCCTGAAAGACTCCCGCGCGACAGTCCAGATTCCGGGTCTCTGTGTTCCAGCTCTGGCTAAACCTAAGTTCAAGCCGCAGCAGACTCCTGCTCAGGCCACCCATTCAAAATACGAGACTGCTTATAAGAAGTCGTGGGACTATAAGAGGCGCCCCCAAGAGACAGTCTCTGCCTGCCCTCCAGCCTGGGTCCTCCAAGGGTAAACAAGCGGGGAAAAGGTGGTTTTGATGGGACACCCGGGGGCGCCCTGCCAGTTCTTATCAGGGATCCACCCTCAAAAAAGTTTCCCTCCTCCAATTGGTTGTGCGCTTTCCTCCTGGAGTGATCACAGCTGACCTCTGGCCAATGGGTCCTCAACACCATCTCCCGGGGCTACACCCTCCAGTTTCCTTCTTCCCCCCAACCCCCATCCCTCCTGGGGAACCCCTCACATGAGGTTCTGCTCTAGCAGGAGGTGGTGCGGTTCCTGGGCCTAGGAGCAGTGGAAGTGGTACTGGGGAAGTTCATAGGCAAAGGGTGGTACTCCTGGTATTTCTTTATCCCAAAGGCGGCTCAGGACCATCTTGGACCTGCGAGGCCTGAACCAGTATATGGTGAAGCTCAAGTTCCACATGGTCTCCCTGTCCTCCATCATCCCCTCCCTGGATCCCGGGGACTGGTACGCCGCCCTCGATCTGCAGGACACGTACTTCTACATTCATATATTCAAGGGGCACAGACGCTTCCTCCGTTTCACGGTGGAGCAGGAACACTACCAATTTATGGTTCTCCCATTTGGCCTGTATGCTGCCCTATGGGTATTCACAAAATGTTTGTCAGTGGTGGCGGCCTACCTCAGGCGCTGGGGAGTGGGGGGTCCAGATCTTCCCCTGTCTGGACGACTTGTTGGTCAAGGGGAAATCTTGGTTGCAGGTGTGGGATCATGTGGCGCTTCTTCTGTCCATGTGCACCACTTTGGGCCTGTTGGTAAACAATACCAAGTCCACATTAGTCCCGGTACAACGCATAGAGTTTATTGGGGCAGTCCTGGATGCCTCATCTGCAAGAGCCTCCCTCCCACCGAACAGGTTCGAGACTCTGAAGGGGCTCATCAACACAGTCACAAGGTTTCTGGTGACAGCCAGAGCATGCCTCCAGCTCTTGGGTCACATGTCAGCAGGCATGTATGTGGTCCGTCACACTAAACTCAGGATGAGGCCCCTCCAGCTCTTATTGGCGTCGGAGTTCTCTCAAGCCAGGGACAGAATGGACAAAGTCCTCCCAGTGCCCGAGCCAGTGATCACCTGCCTACAGTGGTGGTCCTCCCCAAGAAACATGCTCGAAGGGGTCCCGTTCAGAGGCAGGGCCCCGTCGCTCAAACTGGTGTCCGACGCCTCGGACCTGGGATGGGGAGTGCAGGTGGGGAACGTTCAGACTCAAGGTCTGTGTTCAGCTCAGGAACTGGCCTTCCACTCGCACCTGGAGGGCCGAGTGGTCAGGGTCCTCATGGACAACACAGCTTCGAGGTTCTACATCAACAGACAAGGTGGGGCCCAGTCCTCTGCCTCTGCCACGAAGCCCTCAGGCTGTGGGAATTTTGTATAGCCAACAATATCTGCCTACAGGCCTTCCATCTGCTGGGCACCTGGAACGCATGGGCATATCGCTTGAGCAGGGACTTCTCCTCTCAGCACGAGTGGTCTCTCTACCCAGAGGTGGTGCACAGACTTTTCCAAGTGTGGGGAACTCCCCAGGTGGACCAGTTCGTGACTCGGCAGAATCGTCGCTGACCCCGGTTCAAGGTGTGGCTGCTCAATGGTTAGGTAGGGAGGAAAGGACGTGCTTGGAAGGGTTTCAGCGTGTCCGCCTAGAAAGCAGGCGGCCCTCCATGCGCTGAGCTTTCTTGGCAAAGTGGTCTCGGTTTTCCAGATGGGTGGATGAGCGGGGTGTTTTCCTGGTGGCCACCCTGATCCAGCTTATTCTGGACTACCTCCTTCACCTTAAAGACCAGAGCCTGGCACCTTCGTCAGTCGAGGTGTCCCTGGCAGCCATATTGGCCTTCCATCTGCCAGTGCAAGGCTACATGGTATTCTCCATGCTATGACTGGCCGATTCTTAAGGGGTTGGATCATCTCTTCTCGTATGTTAGGTCCCCAGTACCACAACGGGACCTAAACCAGGTGTTGCACAGAGCCCCCGTTTGAGCTGCTAGCCATGTGCTCCTAGTCACACCTCTCCTGGAAGGTGGCCTTCCTGGTTGCGATCACGTTGGCTAGGCTGGTC